>NW_003299113.1:67518-142802 GCF_000151645.1 Tuber melanosporum | reverse complement strand
ACAATTTTGGGATTCCAATGCCAAGGAGACAGCAAAACGAAAGCTGGAAAAACTCCAATAAAGAAAACAAACCTTTTCGGCATACTGGAACGAATGTCGACTATTGGAATATGAGGCCAAGTTTGATGATGCTACTCTCTACATCATCCTCCTAAGAAACTACAGCGAGAGACTCTGAAAGACATGGGGAATCTCCGACTTATGCTACATAATAGCAGAATGATTTGCAAGATAGGTGAGGGATAAGGAAAGCAAACTAAACATGGTTTGAAGCAACTCGGAAAATACTATAGAATACATGGTGGTCCAATCATCCAGGAATGTAGATGGAACCTTCGAACCGCAAGCAGCTTGAGGTGAAAGTCAAGCATGACTGCCAGGCGAGCCAATGGAGTTGGACAAATCAAGAGCAGGACCTGCCCTGAACCTGTCTATGGAAGAATACGCCAGAAGAATGAACGGAAAACTCTGCTTAAGATGCGGAAAAGCATGACATCAGATATGAGAATGCAGAAGCCGACCTGAAAGCGGATACCAAGGCACCAAAGCTGCTGGAAATAATTGCTTTCAAAATCGAAAGAGGAGCAACATTCGTGAAATGATCGCAGAAGATTCATCGGCGGAAAACGACGAGGGTTCCCAGTAAATGGTGATTTGGAAGACCCAAGATGTGGACCTGAGAAATCCATCAAGTTAGCAAACTACTACACAGCACTACATACGCAAAGAGGAGAAGGAGATGGAGATCATGTGATGATCAAGACAAAGATATAAAATGAAGAAGGCAAAGAAACAACAATATATGCAATGCTGGACTCCGGGGCTAGAGAAGATTTTATCGACAAGGAAATCTGTGACAAATATGGCCTCTACACCAAAGAAGTGAAGAAAGCGAGACAAGTCTACCTAGCAGATGGAAAGTCAAGTGCAATGGGTCCTATAACCCATACGGCGACAGTACCTATGGACATTGACAGCCGTAAGGAAATGGCAACCTTTCAGGTAGCAGATCACAAGAATCATAAGATAGTCCTCGGGATGCCATGGTTACGGAAATATAATACAACAATCAATTAGGGCGAGAACAAGATGACCTTTACAAGCGAACTATGTCCGACACGATGTCTCGACAGTTCTCCTGTGGTCTACTTAACACCGATACGAGAAGCGGAAGAAGAAACTTTGCATGTAAAGTTCACCAAGATGCAGTAAGATAAGATAGTCCGGATACAAAAACTGGACCAAGGGGTAAAAGTGCCTACCAAGGGTTCCAAAGGGGCAGCAGGACACAACCTGTATGCTAACGAACAAATCAAGCTACCTGCTAATAGGCAGGCAATGATAGCAACAGGGATAGCCATCAGACTACCAAAAGGCATCTATGAAGGAATAGCACCCCGCAGTGGTCTAGCAGTCAAACATCGACTCATGACCATGGCAGGGGTAATCGACGTCGACTATACAGGTGAAATCAAAGTGGTCCTAGCCAACCTGGCTCAAGAGGACGATGAAGTCCAAAAGGTTGATCGAATGGCACAGTTGATTATTGAAAAAATCAACAAAGAAGATCTGTACGAAGTAGATTAACTGGAGGAAACTACAAGAGTAGACAAGGGATTTGGAAGCATGGACCAAAACCAGCCCGATACAATAAAGAGAGTCGAGATCAAAGAGATCACAGTACAAGTCTTTGGATGGTACTATCGAAGAGGAGATACAATAAGAATTCTCAAATAGATATAGGAAGATGAAAAAGTAGTACTAGCGAAAATCAATATCAGTGCGGAACTAGCAATCCAAGACAAGAAATACCAAAGTAAAAAGGGATGGAAAGAATTGATTCCAAAAGAATATCATCAATTCAAAAACCTCTTCCAAGAAGAGGAAGCTACTAAGTTACCACCACGAAGACCAGCAATCGATCACGAAATTCAGCTCGACATAGACCAGAAAACGGAAAAACAAAAGAGATTCTCTAAAAGAAGTTATACCTATTAGGAGAAGCGGAGCTTGAAGAACTTAGGAAGTACATTGAGCAAAACCTAAATGGAGGATGGATCAGAGACTCCTTCGCATCAGGAGGATCCCCAATACTATTTGTCAAAAAGAAAGATGGAAAAATGAGACTCTGCGTAGACTACAGAGCTCTCAATTCGGTTACCAAGAAGGATCGATATCCACTACCCTTGATTGGAGAGGCACTGGATAGACTATGGTCAGCAAAATACTTCACCAAACTAGACATCAAGGATGCATACCATAATATACACATCAAGGAAGGAGATGAGTAGAAGACTACATTCATCTCAAGATACAGAATGTTCGAATACTTGCTTATGTCTTTTAGGCTAACCAATACTCCAGCTTCATTCCAGAGATGGATCAACAAGGTACTCAATAAGTACTTCAACATATGTTGCATCGTACACTTGAACAACTTACTCATTTCCTCGGAAAACATGCAACAACAGCAGAAGGATATTAGCAATATCATGGCCTCAATACAAGGATCAGGAATGCAGATCAAACCAACAAAATGCAAATTCCATAAAGAGGAAGCAGAATACCTCGGATGTATCATTAATCGAAGTGGAGTCAAGGTTGACCCAGTCAAAACAGCAGCAATATGGGATTGGGCCAAGCCAAACAACAAAACAGATGTCCAATGCTTTATGGGATTCTGCAACTTTTATCGAAAGTTCATAGAGGGATTTAGCAGGCTTTCAAAACCACTCTATAACCTAACAAATAAAGACAAGAAATGAGAATAGGGAGAAACGGAACAGAAAGCATATGATGCAATACAGACCCATCTAACATCGGCATCCATACTGGTTCATTTCGATCTAAACTGAAGGACAATGATCAAAACAGACGCCTCAAAATATGTGTGCTCAGGCATACTATCGCAACAATGTGAAGATGGAAAATGGAGGCCAATGTCTTACTAATCTAAGACAATGACCCCCGCAGAGTGCAACGACGACGTTGCAAACAAAGAACTATTAGCGATAGCTTAAGCATTAAAGGAATGGAGGAGATACGTGCTGAGCAATGACCATCCAGTCCGAGTTCTAACCAACCATCAGAATCTGGTCCCATTCATGACTACGAAAGAACTGAACGACCGCCAGATAAGATGGAAAGAACACCTTAGCAAATAAAACTTCAAAATCGAATACCGACCAGGAAAAGAGAGCAGAAACCTGGATGGTCTCATAAGGATTGCAAGCGACAAACTACAAATAAAAGAAGACGAAAGAATCAAACAAAAAACATGAATACAATTACCAAAAGCCTACTTGGAGGCAATGGAGGTTATCCAATTCAGCTCAACTGAGGAAAGAGAAATTGAGAAAGCAAACTGTTAGGAATACCAGAATCCGATACCTAGAAACCACCCTAAGTAGAGTAACCCCACTTGGAATTGGAATCTCTGGTCTCCAACACCCCCCTCCGGCTCCCATACGGGGCCCGTGCATCATCATATATATCAATCTCAGTTGCGTCCTGTGACTATATTACCACAGAAATGAAGGTGATAGAATAACTGTAACTGGTACGGGTACTCGGTTATTGGTTTTGTTTTATGTTTTGTTTTAAGTATGGTTTTGATACTTGGTTTGTTTTGAAGTATCGTTTGATACTTGGTTTTGTTTTATGTTTTGTTTTAAGTATCGCTTGGATACTTGGTTTTGTTTTATGTTTTGTTTTAAGTATCGTTTTGATACTTGGTTTGTTTTAAAGTATCGTTTGATACATGGTTTTGTTTTATGTTTTGTTTTAAGTATCGCTTTGATACTTGGTTTGTTTTAAAGTATTGTTTGATACTTGGTTTTGTTTTATGTTTTGTTTTAAGTATCGTTTTGATACTTGGTTTGTTTTAAAGTATCGTTTGATACTTAGTTTTGTTTTATGTTGTTTTAAGTATCGCTTTGATACTTAATTAGTTTTACCAAAGTGTATTGATTGATACCTTTGATTAGTTTCGTTCATGCTAGACATGAACCAATTTGTGTATTTAAAGACCGCCGGTTTCTATGATAGACAAGGCAGACTTCGACAGACAGTATTTCAATATACTTGGTTGAAAGGTTACTTCTTTGTTCCTCAGTACACCCGCGAAGCATCACTTAGTTCTTAGCTCTCACCTCCTCTCTGGAAGAGCAGGCCACCTGCCAACTACTGTATCTATTACCGATAACGTGATTAGCACCTTGCGAACACGTTACATTTTTTAAACCTCCGCAAGTGGTTAAGAACCTGTGCCCGGATTTAGGCCTGATCAACCTATCGATATCCACCTCAGAATGCTAACGGAGAGAAGGGGCAGAATAATGGTACATTCGGCTTCGTCTCAAATCCAACATCGAGTCTTTGACGACCAGGAGTAGGAAGCAAATCCCAAGACAAGACCTCACCAGAAACAAACAACCCCAGCGATCTGCTAAATAGCCATGAGAACCTGCAAGCATGGAAGACACACGACCCCCAGGAGAATTTCCTACCACTTCAGCAAAGAAGCCTTGCTTCGAACCTCCAATCCACCCCGAATCCAGTAGCCAATCAGATATGGCTAGTACAGGAGGAGGACCTTCTGGAGGAGGAAAATCTCAGGCTCTAGAAGAAGAAGCACCAATAACATTTGAACCCCCTAAATTTAAACTCCATCTCCCTGTGAAGTTTACGGGAGAAGGAAAAGACCTCAAACCCAAACCTTTTGACCGATAGGCAACAGAACTCTCACACTATCTTCTTCTACAAGGGAAAGATCTGGAAGATCATACAACAGGATTATACATTGGATCTTTCACCGAAGAAAAGGCAACCGATGCATACCACCAATGCTATAACAATTACGGTGGAAATGTAAGATTAACAGGATCTACAGTCCTCGACTACCTAAAAGGCCGATTCCAATTCTCTATCACCAACGACCTCCTATACAACAAATTCAGCCAGCTCCAGCAGGTTAATGGAATGCATGTCGAAAGGAATACAGATATAGCTACGGATATATTAATGTATAGGGACTGAATGAAGAAAGGAAGCATTTCCAAATACATCCTTAAGCAACGATTCTATGATACTATGCATCCTACCCTCTGATGAGAAGTGGAACCACTTGCGGAAGACAATAATGATATCGCAATAATTATTGCAAGAGCAGAACGAAAGGATGCCATCCGCCATGAAACCAAGGCTTACAAGATACAGACATCCTCTAACTGGAATAGTCAACCATGACACAAGCCTTCCAATAATTATGAAGACGATAATTCCCAGGATTTCAAGAAGAAACCCAAATCCTCCAAAGAATCAAGAAGGCATAAAGGAGAATATGTTGAATGTGGAAAAACAGGACATATGGCAAGAAACTGCCCTACAAAGAATGGGAAAGAAAAGGCGATTAAGCAAGAATCCTCGACCAACAATGTAGAGAATGATAGTGACGATGCCCAATCCAGTGAATATGAGGAGCTTCATATCGGATTTATTGACGTGGAATACAACAGTGTCCGACCTCTGGCTACATTTAAAGCACATACCGCCCTGGAAGGAACTATTCTAATCAATGGCAAGAAGGCAAGAGTCCTATTCGACACTGGTGCGATTGGAAGGGACATGATCAGCAATGCTTTTGTCTCTGTCCACGGACTCCTTACCTGAGACCTCAACCAACCCATACCAGTCAATATGGCAGTAAAAGGGTCACGATCCACAAGCCATAAAACCTGTAGTGCGACTATTCGACTTGGGTCTGCCATCCTACCCCCCCAGGAAATACTAGTCGGAAATCTAGCCAAATATGACGCCCTCATAGGAATGCCATTCCTGAACCACCACAAAGCTATAATCAGGTGTGGCGAATCAACCATCGATTTCCCAGATCAGAAGGTCAGAGTCTCATGCAAGCCGATAAGAGGAGAATACCGAGCCGCAGTCTGTGAAGCAACTGCCCAATGATTATTGGATGAATACTCTGACGTTTTCCCTGATCAAATACCGAAGAACTACCGTCTATGAGAGAGGTGAACCATCACATCTGTTTCAGAGACCCCTCCAATCTTAAGAACCAACCCACCTACTCTATCCCTAACGCATACAAAGGCCCACTATGTGACTGGATCAACCAACAACAAAGAAGAGGATTCATCTACCGAGCAGAAGCCCCAGGTGTCGCTCCCATGTTTGTCCAGCCCAAAACAGATGGCAAAAGAATCCGCCCCCTGGTTGACCTCAAACTACGGAATGAGAATACAGTTATGGACAGCTCCGCTTTCCCAAACCAAACCCAAATCATGAATGCAGTTGGACAGGCTAGATTCCGAAGCAAGATAGACCTAAGCAATGCCTACTTCCAAACAAGATTAGATCCAGAATCCGAACGCTACAACAGTTTCAAAACACCCTTCAGAAGTTTCATTAGCCGAGTCATGCTGCAAGGTGATATGAATGCGCCCACCACCTTTATGCGAATTATGGAAAACCTCCTTAGTGAATACCTCCACCATTTTGTTTGGGTCTACATTGATGACATTCTCATTTTCTCGAATACCGAAATAGAACATACCTACCATATAGGTTTGGTTTGTACCAAACTGAGGGAAGCTAAGTTCTACGCTAGCAGAAATAAATCAGTTCTATTTGCCGATAAGCTCGATATTCTAGGACATGTTATAGATGATGAAGGAATACATGCAGCTCCTGGAAAAATATCCTGTTTGACAGAATGGACAACACCCTGGAATCAAAAGGAAATCATGCGATTCCTAGAACCAGTCAATTATATTTCTCAGTTCCAACCACACCATGCTACTATGACAGCACCGCTCACTGACCTTACTGGCAATGCACAATTTGTCTGGACCCACACTCATGACCAAGCCTTTACTAATATCAAGGAGTTGATTAAAAACGCCAATTTTATACGACCTATCGACTACAACAAACCAGAACCGATATGGTTAATTACTGATGCATCGGATGTAGTAGTCGGAGCATGGGTTGGTCAAGGAGCCTTGCATGAAATGGCAAGACCGGCAGCATTACATAGCAGGAAGTTCACTAATTCACAGATGAACTATGGAACAACAGACAAGGAAGCCCTTGCTGTGATTGATGCCCTAGCCGCTTTCAACCATATCCTGATGGGCAACACCTTCACCATTGTTACTGACTACCAACCTCTCACTAATCTTAAAACAGAAAGAGTACCTGGAAGGAGAAGGACAAGATGGATAGGCGAGATCAGCAAATACGATGCAAAAATCATCTATGTTCCTGGAAGAACAAACTATTTAGCTGACACTCTCTCCCGCCTATATGAGAACCAAGAACTCGCAAAGCCCCCTCTCGTTCATGACCATACAAGACAAAGTGAAGACAGCCCTGACGACACCTCCTATGAACAAGATCCATTGATGGCTACCGCTAGTTCTGCCACTCCCTCCAATACTTTCTCTTACACCATGTACAGAACTGCCGGAACTGAACGAGCAAAAGATATTGATGTCAAATGGAAAGACAATTGTACACTCCGCAGTACACCTCCTAACGAGCTTGAATAAAGCAGACTCCACTGGTCCCATTGTTATCATGATACCTGCCCTTTTCACCAGACTTAGATTAAGTTTGGCAACTGATACCAGCGACCATACTATATGTCTGCAGATGATTCCAAAAAGATCAGCTGCGACACCGCTTAAGGAACAGAAGAGATAAACGATGAAGATGGATCTACCCAACCTCCTCTTACTCTTAATCCTGTCCTAAGACGACACCAAGGTCTTGAAGAACTCGAACAAGAAGCAGCTTATGTGGATGGAATATCTTACCTACACCCTCCGCAGTCAGCCCCGCCATCCTCTCCCCTCATAATTGATTTACGACCACTATACGGTGGACCCTTACAAGTATACAACAATGAAAACATTGTTTCTGTCATGCCCCCCATGATTCCTGAGCACGGCCGACAACTCTATGAAACCTTTGAAGAAGAAGAGGAAGACCCTATCGAACTAACAAGAGGATCCCTCGTTGAGGATTAACGAGATGTTGGATCAACTAGGGAAGAATTAACCTCCTCCTTCGGAAGTCAAATGATAGCAGGATATCGCCATGATCCGATCTACTTCAAAGCTATGGATAGCTCCAGACATGGAGACCTCGCCCCCTACAACATATCCAACGGAATGGTCTATACCAGCACCTGCTATGGTGAACATTGCCTATAAATCCTGAAAGGCCATATGTTTAATGGAATGACCATTAGGGAATACATCATTACCGAAATCCACAACAAAGGACACCATAGTGCGGACCGCAACCTCCAATATGCCTCAGAATATGTTTACTGGCCTGAAATGCGAAAGGACCTCCGCGATTTCGTCAAACAATACGAACTCTGCCAGGCAAATAATGAGTGAACACAAGTACCTGAAGCAGAAGCGCAGACCCTCCCACTACCATGTGAAATATTCGAATCCTATGCTATCGATTTTGCAGAACCATTCATCAAGTCTGCCGGATACGATACCATTTTGATAGCTGTGGATCGATTTTCCGGATATACATGGCTCAAACCAACGAAGGTTACCGATTCCACCAAAGCCACCTGGACTGACCTCCAACGATACCTATTTACCCCCCATAGGTACCCCTTATCCGTTGTCAGTGATGCTGATCCACGTTTCACCGCCAGATTCTGGAAGCAAACCTTGACCTCCCTTGGAATCAACCACATCATGGCTGCTCTTGGACACAATGAGACTAATGGCCAAGCAGAACGAAAAATCCGCAAAGTTAAGAGAGGAATCAGAAACATGATCAATGAACGACAGACCAACTGGGAACCAGCCCTTGTTGAACTGGCCACATATATCAATGCCGGATTTTCAGACACCTTGGGAATGTCCCCATACAAGGCAGTTTTCGGCCACCAATACCCTCTCCTACCTACAACACTATTTAAAAACTCCTTAATCCCTGCCTCCGATGACCACCTAAACCCCCATCAAGCAATCCGGAATGATGCTGTCCAAGCTGTTAAAGCTGCCCAATTCTGAAGCACCACTACTGCTCAGAAGCGATGATGCAAACATATCCCTATCCCGCCAGGTGATATGCTCATGGTACATGGAAACATGTTCATTACCAATGTTGGACGCAGCAAAAAACTACAACCCCGATGGTGAGGACCTTTCAAAGTCTTATCCTTTGACGAGCATACAGAAAACTACACTGTGGAAATGGATGGACACATGTACCGCCGCAACACTGCAGTCTTCCATGCCTCTGCTGTGAAGACATTCCACTCAAATGACGACTCCAAATTCCCTGGAAGAATCCACTCCCGACTTGCCCCTATCATCATTGACAAAAAGGATGACTGGGAAGTTGAGGAGATCCGGGACCACCACCTTTGGCATGGAAATGATCAATTGCTAGTCAAATGGAAAGGGTATTCAACTAGCGAAAACAGCTGGGAACCGCTGGAAGGACTAGAGCACGCCATAGATATGGTGAACGAATAGTGGAAAGACAAGATGCCGAACGATTCCCTTCCACCAACAATCAATTACATCACCATGTGCTGGACATCTACGATGCCAGAAACTGAACGATGGCATGCAGAACTGGAAACTAGAGATCGGTTTTGGGAGCCATATTTCGAGTCTGAATTCGAAAGCAGCAATGTGGAAAACCAGGCTATGGAACAAGCTCTAGTTAACCTTGTCTGACAACCATCATCGATCCGAATACCATAACAATGTCAAACTATGTGGAACTTAATATGAGGCTGCAACAACAGATTGTTGGACTGTTGTTGAACCGCAAAGTTATCCAACTTGAAGATTATTTTGAAATCCTCTGGATAGACTACTATCCTGATTGTAACCACACTTGGGTTGATGTACAGCGCAAATCTGGTATTCGTGACTACTGTGACTTACATTTCTTTAAGTCTAAGTGTTTTCTTAGGATTTCTTCTTGTCCCTGGTGTGACACTTGGGATGAAGAAGAGATGGCGGAGGTTGAGGACTTTGATTTTTCAGATTCTGCTTTTGATGATTATTGGGTTTCGTTTGTTTAAACAGTTCTTTTGTTTAGGGGAATGTAACTGGTACGGGTACTCGGTTATTGGTTTTGGTTTTTGTTTTGTTTTAAGTATCATTTTGATACTTGGTTTGTTTTAATGTATCGTTTGATACTTGGATTTGTTTTATATTTTGTTTTAAGTGTCGCTTTGATACTTGGTTTGTTTTAAAGTATCGTTTGATACTTGGTCTTGTTTTATGTTTTGTTTTAAGTATCGTTTTGATACTTGGTTGTTTTAAAGTATTGTTTGATACTTGGTTTTGTTTTATGTTGTTTTAAGTATCGCATTGATACTTAATTAGTTTTACCAAAGTGTATTGATTGATACCTTTGATTAGTTTCGTTTATGCTAGACATGAACAGATTTGTGTATTTAAAGACCGCCTGTTTCTACGATACAAAAGGCAGACTTTGACAGACAGTATTTCAATATACTTGGTTGAACGGTTACTTCTTTGTTCCTCAGTACACCCTCAAAGCCTCCCTTAGTTCTCAGCTCTCACCTCCTCTCTGGAAGAGCAGGCCACCTGCCACCTATTGTATCTATTACCGATAATGTGATTAGCACCTTGCGAACACGTTACAATAACACCATATACATCGCCACCGTCTGCCTGACCGGATCCTGTTCGCAGGATGTATGAGAGGGGACCTTCGGCTAGGTCTGGGAAGTGGAACAGAGTGATTCAGTCAACTGCTCAGGAGGTTACTGGGCTCCAAAGACAGGATACCTTTGGCACGGGCTGTAGGTAACTGGACGATTTCGTACAAAGAGATGGTATCAAATGGTAAAGGATCTCTACCAGAGACCAATACATGTACATCTACCAGAAGAGTCTAGAACTCCAAAAGGACACTACCAAAGAAGCCAACAAACTTCACAGAGTGTTCCAACTGGGTTTCGGAACACGTCATAGTCATGAGGTGATTCCCAATACTACGATAGTTACTGAAACCTACTACCCAGAGAGCAACTAAGGGTTGCCGACCAAGGGATTAATTACCAATCTGGTTGAATAGCTTCCTGCGAGTTAATAGGAAGTCATCCAGAGAAAGTCTATCTGTTGGGTATAGAGTTACAAAGGATCAGAGTCAGGCGACCTACCATGGTTGTAATAACGACCACCTTTGCAGTTATAGCAGTGGATAAAACTGATCATTTTATCAATTGCGAAGACAACTGGAGTCAACTCAGTTCGACTTAAGAACTAGGCCATAAGTCTAAAGACTCAGCTGATCGGTATATTACTATTGTGGGTAGTACGTTTCCTAAGAAGAAATAACGTAATTACTAAAGAGGGTGTGATGGTTTTCAGGGTCCACAGGTGTTCGCACCTTAGAAGAAAACTCGATGTTGCGAATTACGATTAAAGAAGTATTTAGTTGTATCATAGATCGATGTAGTCCGCGAACACTCAAATGTGGAATATACGTAAATAGCGAAGTGCCTCCAAAGCTTTAGACATCATCAAGCAACGGAGAAGAGACCTTAACAATATAATATTGCTTTTACGATTCTACCCTACTTTACCTTCTTTACTTCGCTTCAAGTAGTCATAAACGAAACGAGCCAAGTCTGAGCCTTCCTAGACAATCTCCGTCTACAAAAACGAATCTCGATTGGCCTAGACAATCTTGAAGTCTATCAAGTTGTCTCTACCTAACACTATATTGTTAGATCTCCTTGTTACCAAGGCTCTCTAATCGGTTACCACTTGTATGGGTTCGATTCACACTTTCAGTAAAATCATTGATACTACGGTTTGCCTAGATACCCTTGAAGAACTATCCCAAACTAATTCAATTTTCGAACCACTGACTGAGGTTTACTTACCATCTATCGGTCAAGTATTTACTAGTCAGTTTGAGCTTTCAGAAGTAGCATTTCTGTTACAAGAAGCTTCATCGTGGTATACCGACCCCAACCCAGTTCCGACGGAGGAACAATTTCAAAAAATATACGAAACCTGGTACGGACCAGAATTCTGTTGGAAACCCTTCCTTGACTGGGATACCAGCGAGGGCAGTTCTCTTAGCAGCAGGTTCTCTGCTACTATACTTCTAGCGTGGAGACTCGCAACTCATCTGAACTCCTATTAAGAGTTATCTCCTTCTACCGCACGACGTGGCCAGGACACCAAGTATCCTGCCACATATTTTACTTATACGGAAACCTCCTTGAATGCGGGCTTCATAGCCCACTTACGAGAAAATGAAGCTCGCAAACGAGCAAGAGAGATGGCTCAACCTCCTAAACAGATCCTTCCAGGAGAACCAATGGATACCTTGAGAGATGATCACTCTACAAGTTTCAGTCATTCTTCCTCTCTCGCTCCAGCTCTTCAGAAACCAATAGGAGGACAAGAGGGTAGGGCTCACAGTGTCCCTCTGTCCTCAAGAGCCCCTTATCCCACTTCACGATCTGCCAAACCACGTCCAAATACCAATGCAGCAGATCTCGCAAGACTTGCCCCTAGGGTAGGAATTGTCATAGGTCAAATCCGACAAGACATATCAACCAGTATTGATACTGCCAATATTGCCTTTGACACCCTATCAGCAGATTCTCAAGCCAATGCACGAGGACTGATAGCCGTCCAGCAATGATTGTTGGAAGGACAAGATATACATGATAATGACATTGCTATTATGTTACCTCAGTGTACAATGGTAGAAGCGAATGTCCGAGAGATCCATGAAAGGATCAACAGGGAGATTGCTGTCAAATTGGCAGCACAAGATGCACGACAAGAGCATCACGAAGGGGTAACCACACAACTGCAGCGGAAAGCTCTAGAAGGAGACCTCACGCTGGAACACGCTTTCCTAGAGTTCTGAGCACAACAGACCCAGCAAAATACTGCAATGCAAACCTTGATATCCAATTTGGCTGCAAGGCAAGAAAGGGACTCCGAATGGTATAGCGACTTTACCCGTACCATCCAGAAGGATCAATCCCACATATCAGATACCCTATTACTAGTTTTTAATAAGCTTAAGGCACTAGATAGTGGACAACCAGGTGGTCAGCACGCTATGTTGGAATTAGTCCCAGAAGAATGGGAAGAGATGCAAAGCGTGGAGAACCTGAGCAAATCCCTCCTCGAGACAAAGGGAAACAGGTAGAAGGAGAACCTCCAACCTTTTTAATACTGGGCGGTAACCTGGACGATGAAAGTGATGATAGAGATGACGATGGAAACGGAGGAAAATGTGAAGGAGGACCATCCAGATTCCAACGGGGATTAACCCCTGAACAGCGTGGAACAGCTGATGTACTTGCAGAAGCATTGGCTTAAATGGTTAAACGACCGGCAGACCCGCCCCCATTTTTCGAAGTAAAGACTTGTCTATGTGTTTACCATTAGTTGACCCAATGTGTAGACTACTTTGAATGAAACCAAAGAATCTGGAATAATGATTGAGAACGCATCATCTACGCCCGAGGTAGGACAAAAGGGGATCAGGTCAGTCCAATAGCCGTCTGGTATTGATATGCAATTGATGGTCTCCGAGGAGAAGAACAAGACCCAGAACTATCTTCCTGGACTCGCTTTCAGTATGAATTTACTAGTTGGTATGCCCTTCTTGAAGAAGGACGAAAGGCCATACGGGATATGGAATCCGTGGAGTACAAAATGATATTACGACCTTCATGGGGAAAATGCATAATCTGAATCACCACAGCCGATTAACGGGACCAGCCTGACGAATGGCATGTGATAGGAGGTTGGCCTCCAGGTTTAGGTGGCAACTCTCCTTAAACAAGTATGATACTGATACCGAGGGGAAAAAGCAGTCCGGGAAGCAGGAAGGGATGAGGAAGAACAACAGGAATGGGACCACCTAGACCGGGACAAATTGAAACCCATAAGGACATCTTCAGACAAGAAACCTGTAGACAAAATTCAACCAAAGGAGAAAAGGGGGAAACCCTTCATAAAGGGAGGTGATCCCTCCAAGAAAAGGAAATGGGGACCAGAACCCCATAAACCGGTAAAGAAATCTACTGGAACTATGAAGTTAATACACACAAACTTCAAAGCTGCCCACAAAGGAATCCCCCAGTCAACTATCGATGAAAGAAAGTGGGATGGCAATTGTGCTTGTTGTGGTAAGAAAAACCACGACTACAAAACCTGCTGGGGACAAATTCAGGTATCTAGAACAAGGGCAGATTACCGTCCATTCAAGACACTAAGGCCTAGAAGGGTGGAAACAGTTAACCGTCCCAGAAAGGTTTCTGCCACCCAAGTTACAAGATGTAATAAACTCTGAGAACTAGGTGATGACGAAGAGATGACTTAGGTCATCTCATTGGTACCGACAACTACGGTGTTCAGGTAGTCTAGAAGAGATATACTCTCTAGGAATAGAAATCAATGGCAAACTAAGAGGACGTCGAAGCGAAGAAAATGACCTTGCGATCATTACCTGTGTGGGAGTACACGCGTCCTTCTTGCCGCAAGGATAAGGGGATCAATAAAGAGTAATATATGCATTGGCGGTGCCTCTATGCTTCCAAAGGGAGTGACACAAGCTCGACCTGATGACCTAACGCATGACTGTTAGGGTAGGCAGGCACGTGATCCGGATACCGAAAGGTCTCCGATAAGGGCCAAAGCCTTGACAGGAAACAGACAGTACCAAGACCTCTGGAGGGAGCGACAGGAGGGCTAAGATGAATGATCTAGAGGATAAGTGAAGCACATCTTCGATCTACATGAGAAATAGGTACAAGAGCTCTAGACCTTACCTTTAGTTACTGCTTCTTAGGAGCCGCGCCGGTACCGAACGGAACTCGATAAAGTGACGACATTGGCCACGGTTAAGCGAGAGTGGAGAATAAGCCTGGGAAGGTTTTCAAAGAGACAGCCGACCCGCCCTACACACCCTGCTTTTGTTTGCATGATATCTGAAAGATGGCCGAGACCCCCTAGATTGGTTCCACAGGAAGTAAAAGTGAAAGGTATGGGAACCCCTCAGCCTGGTGAAAGATCGCTAGTAGTGGGCTGCCCGATATACCAAGTGGAAACAAGTTTGTCGGAGGAGACCTAAATGGTTGAAACTGCACAGGTGCGGTAACAAACATCCCAGTTGTTATCAAACCTCAGACATGTCGAAACGACAAAACAACGATGCGACGCATTATCCAAAAAAGTGCGCTTTTAGCACCCCAAAGCCTTCAAGATATGTTTGTCCTGAGGGACATGCTTATATTTACATTATAAATCCAAATCATCAGCGCTACAAAATACGAGTGCTATTAGATTCAGGAACTAATGTGTTCCTAATCAACAAAGAACTCCTAAAAGAATTCAAAATCCTATTCACAGAGAGACTTAATCCGGTCAACATTGAAGGCTTCAATGGAGTATCAACTCTATCGGGAGGAAGGTTCTACACACACTGTATTTGGCTTGAAGTAGGACGAAACAAACACATGTCAGAAGTTGCGAGCAAAATCGCAGCAGCAGGTGATTATGTGATGATAATCTCTTTTGGGTGGTGGCATTCACAGCACCCCCTATCCAACATTGGAGAACCTACATAATGGGAATTTCGGGACTCTAAACAAAAAAACTGCGTGGAAGAAGAGGATGAAGGAATTGTGGATATGTTCGAATACGATGCAATTGTCGCTTGGAATGAGAACGCGATCCAAATAGGAAACATTGGAGTTGCCGAAAATCCTAATGAGATCAACTTCAATTCCGTTCCAAAACACTACTGGAAATTTAAGAAATTATTTTTCCCACAAACAGTGGGAAAGCTAGCCGGTAGGAGAACCTTCAATTATGAAATTAAATTAGTCGAGGGAGCAAAACCCTCTTGGGAAGCCATTTATCCTCTACCTGATAAACAACTTAAGTTGTTACGAGAATACCTGGATGATATGTTACGACAAGGAATGATGACAAACAGCCAATCGCCTTTTGGTGCCCCAATTCTCTTTATACTAAAGGCAGATGGAAGACTACGACGAGTAGTAGACTACCGAAACCTGAACAAGATAACCATCTTGAACAACGAAACCTGAACAAGATAACCATCTTGAACAAATACCCACTACGTAACCGGTACGGGTGCTCAGTTATTGGTTTTGTTTTATGTTTTGTTTTAAGTATCGCTTTGATACTTGGTTTGTTTTAAGTATCGTTTGATACTTGGTTTTGTTTTATGTTTTGTTTTAAGTATCGCTTTGATACTTGGTTTCTTTTAAGTATCGTTTGATACTTGGTTTTGTTTTATGTTTTGGTTCAAGTATCGCTTTGATACTTGGTTTGTTTTAAGCATCATTTGATACTTTGTTTTGTTTTATGTTTTGTTTTAAGTATCACTTTGATACTTAAGAAGTTTTACCAAAGTGTATCGCTTGATACCTTTGATTAGTTTCGTTCATGCTAGACATGAACCGATTTGTGTATTTAAAGACCGCCTGTTTCTAAGATAGAAAAGGCAGACTTCGACAGATAGTATTTCAATATACTTGGTTGAACAGTTACTTCTTTGTTTCTCAGTACACCCTCGAAGCCTCCTTTAGCTCTCAGCTCTCGCCTCCTCTCTGGAAGAGCAGGCCACCTGCCAACTATCGTATCTATGACCGATAACGTGATTAGCACCTTGCGAACACGTTACATTTTTTTAACCTCAGCAAGTGGTTAAGAACCTGTCCCCGGATTTAGGCCTGATCAACCTATCGATATCCACCTCAGAACGCTAGCGTAGAGAAGCGGCAGAATCTCAGCACATTCGGCTTCATCTCAAACCCAAGATAAAGTCTTTGACAACCAGGAGTGGGAAGCAAATCCCACGGCAAGACCTTACAAGAAAGAAACAACCCCGGCGCTCTGCTAAAGAGCTGGGCGATCCTGCAAACACGGAAGATACACAACCTCCAGGAGAATTCCCTTCTACTCCAGCAAAGAAGCCTTCCTTGGAACCTCCAAACGACCACGAATCCAGTAGCGAATCAGATCTGGCCAGTACAGGAGGAGTGCCTTGTGGAGGAGGGAAACCTCGGGCAAGGTCTGAAGAAGAGGAGGTACCTGCAGCATTTGAACCCCCTAAGTTTAAACTCCACCTCCCAGCGAAGTTCACAGGAGAAGGAAAAGACCTCAAACCTGAAGCCTTTGAACGATGGAAAACAGAACTCTCACACTTCCTACTCTTACAAGAAAAAGATGTGGAAGACCCTCCAACCGGACTTATCATTGGATCATTCTGTGAAGGAAAGGCAATCGACGCATACCACCAATGCTATAAGGATTTCGGCGGGAATGTAAGATTAAGAGGATCTACAGTTCTCGATTACCTGAAAGGACGATTCCAATCCTCTATAACCAACGACCTCCCATACAACAAATTCAACCAGCTCCAGCAAGTTAACGGAACGCATGTCAAGCGAATCACCGATGTGGCTACGGACTTGATAATGTATAAGGACCGAATGGAGAGAGGAACCATCTCCAAATACATCCTGAAGCAACGATTCTACGATACCATGCACCCTGCCCGCCCACGAGAAGTAGAACCACTTGAGGAAGATGGCGATGATATTGCAGTAATAATTGCAAGAGCAGAACGAAAGGACGCCATTCTCTATGAGACCAAGGCCTACAAAACACAGACATCCTCTAATAGGAACAGCCAGCCACGACACTAAGCCTCCAGCAACTCTGAAGACGATACCCCACGGGTTTTCAAGAAGAAAACAAAATCCTCCAAAGAATCGAGACTGCAAAAAGGAAAATGTTTTGAATGTGGAAAAACAGGGCACATGGCAAAGAACAGTCCTACAAAGAAAGGAAAAGGAAAGGCAATTAAGCAAGAGGTGTCGGCCAACAATGTTGAAAGCGATAACGCCCAATCCAGTAAATATGAAGAAATCCATATCGGATATATCGATATGGAATGCAACAGTATTCGACCTCCGGCTACATTCAAAGCACACACTGCTCTGGAAGGTACTATCCTGATCAAGGGCAAAAGGGCTCGAGTCCTATTCGACACTGGCGCAATCAGAAGAGATATGATCAGTAATGCCTTTGTCTCTGTCCATGGACTCCCCACTCGAGACCTCAACCAACCCATACCAGTCAATATGGCAGTAAAAGGATCACGATCCACAAGCCTTAAAACCTGTAGTGCGACCATTTGACTTGGTTCTGCAGTCCTACCCCCCCAGGAAATGCTGGTTGGAAATTTAGCCAAATACGATACCCTAATAGGTATGCCATTCCCGAACCGCCACAAAGCTATAATCAGGTGTGGGGAATCAACTATCGATTTCCCAGATCAGAAGGTCAGAGTCTCATGCAAGCCAACAAGCGGAGAATACAGAGCTGCAGTCTGTCAAACGACTGACCTACGGCTATTGGATGAGTACTCTGATGTTTTCCCTGATCAAATACCCGAAGAACTACCCCCTATGAGAGAGGTGAATCACCACATCCGCCTCCGAGACCCCTCTAATCTAAAAAACCAACCCACCTACTCTATCCCTGACGCATACAAAAGCCTACTTTGTGATTAGATCAACTAACAACAAAGAAGAGGAGTCATCTACCGGGCAGAAGCCCCAGGTGCCACTCCTATGTTTGTTCAACACCAAGCAGATGGCAAAAGAATCCGCGCCTTGGTTGATCTCAAGCGACGGAACGAAAACACTGTTATGGACAGCTCGGCTATCCCAAACCAAACTCAGATGCTAAATGCAGTTGGACGGGCTAGATTCCGAAGTAAGATTGACCTAAGCGATGCCTACTTCCAAACAAGGTTAGATCCTTAAAGAGAACGCTACAACAGTTTCAAAACACCCTTCGGAAGTTTCATTAGCCGAGTTATGTTACCAGGTGATATGAATGCGCCCCCCACCTTTATGCGAATTATGGAAAACCTCCTGAGCGAATACCTCCACCATTTTGTTTGGGTCTACATTGATGATATTCTCATCTTCTCGAACACCCCAACAGAACACGCCTACCATATAGGTTTGGTTTGTACCAAACTTAGGGAAGCTAAATTCAACGCTAGCAGAAACAAATCAATCCTGTTTGCCGACAAACTCGATATTCTAGGACACGTTATAGATGATGAAGGAATACATGCAGCCCCAGGAAAAATAGCCTGTTTAACGGAATGGTCAACACCCCGGAATCAAAAGGAACTCATGCGATTCATAGGACTAGTCAACTATATTTCCCAGTTCCTCCCACATCACGCCACTGTGACTGCACCGCTCACAGACCTTACCGGCAATGCTGAATTTGACTGGACCCACACCCATGACCAAGCCTTTACCAACATCAAGGAATTGAGTAAAAACGCCAACGTTATTCAACCTATCGACTATAGTAAACCAGAACCGATATGGGTGATTACTGATGTATCGGATATTGGAGTTGGAGCATGGGTTGGGCAAGGGGCCTCCCATGAAACGGCAAGACCGGCGGCGTTACACAGCAGGAAGTTCACTAACTCATAGATGAACTATGGGACAACAGACAAGGAAGCCCTTGCTTTGATTGATGCTCTCGCTGCTTTCAATCAGATCCTGATAGGCAATACCTTCACTATTGTTACCGACCACCAACCCCTCACCAATCTTAAAACAGAAAAGATACCCGGAAGGAGAAGAACAAGATGGATAGGTGAAATCAGCAAATACAATGCAAAAATCATCTATACCCCTGGAAGAACGAACTGTTTAGCTGATGCTCTCTCCCGCCTATATGAGAATCAAGACATCGCAGACCCCCCTCTCGTTCACGACCACACAAGACAAAGCGAGGACAGCCCTGACGACACCTCCTATGAACAAGAACCATCGATGGCTACCGCCAGCTCTCCCACTCCCTCCAATCCTTTCTCTTACTCCATGTACAGTGCTGCCGGAACAGAACGAGGAAAGGACATTGATGAAGAATGGAAAGACAATTGCATGCTCCGCAGCACACCTCCTCACGAACTTGAACAAAGCAGACTCCACTGGTCCCACTGTTATCACGACACCTGCCCTTTTCACCAGACTGAGATCAAGTTCGGCAACTGATACCAGCGACTGTACTATATGCCTGCTGATAATTCCAAAGACACCAGCTTCGACACCACAGAAGGAGAAGAAGAAATGATCAATGAAGATGAATCGACCCAACCACCTCATACCCTTAATCCTGTTCCAACACGATACCAAGGTCTTGAAGAACTCGAACAAGCAGCAGCCTACATGGATGCAATATCCTATTTACAACCCCCACAGTCAGCCCCGCCATCCTCTCCTCCCATTATCGATTCACGACCACTATATGGGGAACCATTACGAATATATAACAATGAAACCATTGTTTTAGTCATACCCCCTACTATTCCCGAGCATCGGTCTCAGCTCTATGAAATCTTTGAGGAAGAGGAAGCCCCTATCGAACCAACAAGAGGATCCCTAATCGAAGATGAACGAGATGTTAGATCAACTACTGAAGAATTAACCTCCTCTTTCCGAAGCCAAATGATAGCAGGATATCTCCATGACCCGATTTACTTCAAAGCCATGGATAGCTCCAGGCATGGAGACCTTGCTCCCTACAACATATCAAACGGAATGGTCTATACCAGCACCCGTTATGTTGAACGTTGCCTATAGATACCAAAGGGCCATATGTTCAATGGAATGACTATTAGAGAATATGTCATATCCGAGATTCACAACAAAGGACACCACAGTCAGGACCGCAACCTTCAATATTCTTCAGAATATGTTTACTGGCCTGAGATGTGCAACGATTTCCGCGATTTCGTCAAACAATGTGAACTCTGCCAGGCAAACAAGCAGCGAACACAACTACATGAAGGAAAAGCACAGACCCTCCAACTACCATGTGAAATATTCGAATCATATGCCATCGACTTTGCAGGACAATTCAATAAATCCACTGGATATGACACCATCTTGGTAGCTGTGGACCGATTCTCTGGATATACATGGCTCATACCAATGAAGCTTACCGCTTCCTCCAAAGACACCTGGAATAACCTCCAACGATACTTGTTTACCCCCCATGGGTACCCCTTATCTATTGTCAGTAATGCTGATCCACGCTTTACCGCCAGATTCTGGATGCAAACCTTGACCTCTCTCGGAATAAACCACATTATGGCTGCCCCTGGACATCATTAGACAAATGGCCAAGCAGAAAGAAAGATCCGCGAAGTTAAGACCGGAATTAGGAATATGATCAATGAATGACAAAACAATTGGGAATCAGCCCTTGTTGAGCTGGCTGCATATATCAACGCCGGATTTTCAGATACCTTGGGGATGTCACCATACAAGGCAGTCTTTGGCTGTCAATACCCCCTCCTACCTACAACACTATTTAAGAACTCCTCAGTCCCTGCCTCTGATGACCATCTAAACCGCCACCAAGCAATTCTGAACGATGCCTTCCAAGCTGTTAAGGCTGCCCAATTCCGAAGCACCACTACTGCCCAGAAATGACGACGCAAACATGTCCCCATCTCACCAGGAGATATGCTCATGGTTCACGGTAACATCTTCATGACCAATGTCGGACGCAGTAAGAAAGTGCAACCCCGATAGCGCGGACCCTTCAAAGTCATATCCTTTGACGAGCATACAAAGAACTACACTGTCCAGATGGATGGACGCATGTACTGCCGCAATACTGCAGTCATTCAGGCCTCAGCTATCAAGCGATTCCATCTAAATGACGACTCTAAGTTCCATGGAAAAACCCACTCCCGACCCGAACCTAGCATCATTGAGAAGAAAGAGGAATGGGAAGTTGAAGAAATCCGAGACCACCGCCTTTGGCATGAAAATGATCAATTCTTAGTCAAATGGCAGGGATATCCAACGAGCGAAAACAGTTGGGAACCACTTGAAGGACTAGAGCACGCTATGGATATGGTGGATGAATGGTGGAAAGACAATATGCCGAATGGATCCCTTTCCCCAACAATCAACTACATCACTATGTGCTGGACACCCACGATGCCAGAAACTGAGCGATGGCACGCAGAACCTGAAGCTAGAGATGGATTTAGGGCACCATACTTTGAGTCGGAGTTCGAAAGCAGCGATCAGGAGAATCAAACTACGGAGCAGGCCCTTGACAACTTTATCTAGTCACCAATCACCATCCGGATACTATAACGATGTCAAACTATATGGAGCTCAATGTGAGGCAGCGACAACAGATTGTTGGACTGTTGTTGAACCGTGATGTTATCCAACTTGAAGACTACTGCGAAATCCTCTGGATTGACTACTGTCCTGATTGCGATCATGCTAGGGTTGATGTACAGCACGAATCTGGTATTCGTGACTACTGTGATTTAGATTTCTTCGAGTCTAAGTGTTTCCTTAGTGTTTCCTCTTGTCCCTGGTATGATACTTATGACGAGAAATTTCTTGCGGAAACTGAAGCCATGAGTTTCTCGGAATCCGCTTTTGATGATTATTAGGTTTTGTTTGTTTAAACAGTTGTTTTGTTTTAGGGAATGTAACCGGTCTGGGTACTCGGTTATTGGTTTTGTTTTATGTTTTGTTTTAAGTATCGCTTTGATACTTGGTTTGTTTTAAGTATCCTTTAATACTTGGTTTTGTTTTATGTTTTGTTTTAAGTATAGCTTTGATACTTGGTTTCTTTTAAGTATCGTTTGATTCTTGGTTTTGTTTTATGTTTTGGTTCAAGTATCACTTTGATACTTTGTTTGTTTTAAGTATCGTTTGATACTTGGTTTTGTTTTATGTTTTGTTTTAAGTATCGCTTTGATACTTGATTTGTTTTAAGTATCATTTGATACTTGGTTTTGTTTTATGTTTTGTTTTAAGTATCACTTTGATACTTAAGAAGTTTTACCAAAGTGTATCGCTTGATACCTTTGCTTAGCTTCGTTCATGCTAGACATGAACAGATTTGTGTATTTAAAGACCGCCTGTTTCTACGATAGAAAAGGCAGACTTCGACCGACAGTATTTCAATATAGTTGGTTGAACGGTTACATCTTTGTTTCTCAGTACACCCTCGAAGCCTCCTGTAGTTCTTAGCTCTCGCCTCCTCTCTGGAAGAGCAGGCCACCTGCCAACTATCGTATTTATTACCGATAACGTGATTAGCACCTTGCGAACACGTTACAACTACCATTAATATCGGAGTTACGTGATTGGGTGGTAGGAGCTACCATCTTCTCCAAAACTGATTTAAAAGATGGCTACAATCTCATCTGAATCAAAGAAGGGGATGAATGGAAAGCGGCCTTCCAATCTCACTATGGACATTATGAGTATTAGGTCATACCTTTCAGATTTGCCAACGCTCCAGCTACATTTCAGGATATGATGAATGAGGTCCTTCGGGAATACCTATATCCAGGGGTCATATGTTATTTGGATAACATTCTCATTTATTCCAAAAATGAGAAGTAACATATCGAGCTAGTAACAAAAGTATTACAATGATTAACAGATTTCCAACTCACGATATCAATATAGAAAGCTTTCTTCCTGATTAAAAAGGTGGAATTCTTAGGCTACATAATAGCCGTCGATGTGGTATCCATGAGTACCCAAAAGGTGGATACAGTATTAAACTGGAAATCACCTACGTTGGTTAAAGAAGTCCAAATATTTCAAGGATTTGCTAGCTTCTACCAACTTTTTATAGAAAACTTCTCCAAAATTGGTGCTCCGATTATGGAAACATTGAAAGGCGATTCAAAGAGGTTCCAGTGGGGCCTAAAACAGGAAAGGGCCTTACAGGAGCTTAAAAGAAGATTTACTTCAGCCACAATTTTACAGGATTTCTTGCCGGAAAGAGAAACAGTGGTAGAGAGGGATGCTAGCGACTTTGCCTTGGACTACATCCTATCCCAGTTTGTGGAAAAATGACTACATCTTGTAGCTTTTCATTCCCGTGAGCTGAATTTCGCAGAGCGAAATTATGAGATCCATGACAAAGAACTATTGGTGATATTGGAAACTTTCAAAGAAAGGCGCCAATAGCTTGTTAGAACCGAAAAACCTATAACTGTGTACACCGATCACCAAAACCTCCAATATTTCCTCACCTCGAAGGTCTCGAGTGGACACCAAATCTGTTGAGCGCGGAAGTTAGTAGATTACAACTTCAGAATTGTTAACCGCCCAGGAACGAGAGGGTGAAACCCTGATACACTTACTCGACGGCCGGAGTACTGTTCTGAGGAGCGAGCTGCACATTGCGAACAGGAGATAATGAAACCCGTAGATTTCCAAATCAGTTTATCAACAAGAACTGCAAAAGGGGAAATTCAAATATGCTTAATAGTGGGCAGCAAAACAAATGATACTAGCATAGGTGATATACAGGAAACTCCTAACTGGAATGACTCAGACTCGGTGATTCGAGTAAAACGATTAGACACCAGGGCAAGGTTGCCAACTAACGGCTCAAGAATAGCAGCAGGCCATGATCTCTACGCAATGCAGGAAAACACAGTCCCAGCACGAGGACAGTTAGTTGTTGGAACCGGTATTGCAATTAGTATACCGACTAGATCATATGGAAGGATTGCTACTAGAAGCAGACTCGCAGTTAAAAGCGGTATCTCCACCGGTACTGGCATAATCGACGCAGTTTATACTGGCGAACTCAAGATACTGCTATTTAACCATCGAGATACAGACTGTCACATCAAGGCAGGTGATCGAATTGCCCAACTAGTGATAGAAAAAATTCATACTGCAGAGATAATGGAAATAGACAACCTAGAGAATACCGAAAGAGGTAGGTCGCGATTCAGCAGCACAGACATCGCAACAAGAGCTATTACTATCCGAGAATTAGAACAGGTAGTCACCCAACTACATATGTCAATAAACTAAAATACACATTGGTATGATGCAGCCGAAGTACCCTAACGAATACTTTAGACCAGCGCGATACTGGCCCGTAAGGAACTAAAGAAATTCAACCCGGAATTTCTAGAGCAAGTCCTAAAAGACATCCCATTGGATAGATAATGGCTTAAAAGAAAAAATAAGTTAGAAGGCTTATGAGACCATGGCAAACCTTTCCCAAAAGACTGGACCTTATCTGACGAGTTGCTTTACTACAAGCAAAGACTATTGGTACCAAAAAATCAGGACCTTTATATGACAATAGCTGAAGGATGTCACGATGCTAAAATAGCAGGATACTTCAGACAAGAAAAAACCCTTGAGATAATTATGAGGGATTTTTATTGGAAACACCTGGCAGATTGGGTAAACAATTACGTACGGTCATGTGATTATTGTCAACACAACAAATCCCCACGACAGGCGAAGTATGGTCTACTACAACTTCTATCAATATCCTACGCAGCATGGGCATCAATTTCAGTTGACTTTATTACACAGTTACCCCAAAGTCAAGGATGCACCCAAATCATGGTAGTAGTTGACTGATTCACAAAGATGGCTCACTTCGTCGGATTGGAAGGAACAAGCACCGGAAAAGATGTGGCAACAGCCTTTATAAAGAAAATATGGAAGTTATATGGCTTACCAATAGAAATTGTCTGCAATATGGATTCAAAGTTTGCAGGAGAATTCTGGGAATCCGTATGCAAAACATTTAACATAAAAAGGAGGATGTCTGCAGTGTACCATCCTCAAACAGATAGACAAACTGAGCAAATCAACCAAGTGCTGGAAGGTTACCTGCGAAGTTTGGTCAACTATAATCAGGATGACTGGTACCAACTGTTACCTCTAGCCGAACATGCTTACAACAATTCGGTAACCAGTGCACACAGGATGACACCCTTCTATGCAAACTATGGATTCCATCTACAAACTCAATGGATGAAGGAAGGCGAGGGGCAAAATCCAGGAGCCACACTATATGCAAACTGGATAAAAAGGATTCACAAGCAAGCAAGAGAATTACTCCAACAGACACGAGAAGCTATGGCCCAATACTACAATAGGAAGGCCAAGAAGCAACCTGACTTTAAAATTGGTGATGAAGTAATGTTAAACTCAAAGAACGTTCGTATACACCGAAAGTTAAAGAGACTCAGTTCTAAATTATAGGGACCATTCGTGATCTTAGAGAAACGAGGAATCCGTGCCTGCAAACTCAATATCTCAGATTGATGGAACATACATCCAGTATTCCATGTATCTCTATTAGAACCCTACCGAGAGTTGGTACACGCAAACCGACAACAACCTTCCAGAGAGCTCAAGGATATTGAGGACGACTTACAATAGGAAAAAGAGAAAATTGTAAGAAGCGAGTTACGCTCTTACAGAAAGAGAGTACGCGGTTGCTACTAGGAGGTACATAGACTATGGTACTTTGTCAAATGGTAAGGACGTTCTCAAGATGAGAACATCAGAGAACCAGCCACTGGTATGGATAATGCGAGGGAAATAGTGAATGAATTTCACCGTGATAATCCAGAAATGCCAAGGCGGGCAGAGGAAGGATGATAAGAGAAAGGTTTTCCTACCGTGGCCACCCAAATGCAGAAGGTTTTTTACTCTACTCTTATCGGGTCCCAAAGGAGTTAATGGTTAAATTATATTTATGTTTATTTTTTTTATTGGTTATTTCTATGTACCAAAAAGGCATTCGGGGCGAAGCCTTAAGAGAAGAGAGCTCAAGTTAGCAATACCAGAACCCGATACCTAGGAACCACCCTGAGTAGGGTAACCTCACTTGGAATCAGAATCTCTGGTCTCCAACACCCTCCTCTGGCTCCCTTACCGGGCCCGCACGTCATCATATATATCAATCACAGTTGCGTCCTATGACTATATTACAACAGAAGTGAAGTTGTTAGAATAATACCATATACATCACCGCCGTCCGTCTGACCGGATCATGTTCGCAGGATATCTGAGAGGGGTCCTTCGGCTAGGTCAGGCAAGTGGACCGGAGCGATTCCGTCAACCACCTAGAGGGTTGTTGGCACCAACGTCATGATACCTTTGGCACAAACCGTAAGTAATGGGACAATTTCGCACAATGAGATGGTATCAAATGGTAAAGGATCTCTACTAGAGACCAATACATTTACATCCACCAGAAGAGTCTAGAACTCCAAAAGACACTACCAAAGAAGTCAACGAACATCACAGAGTGTTGCAACTGGGCTTCAGAATACGTCGTAACTATGGGATGATCCTCATTACTATAATGGTTACTGAAACCTACTACCCAGAGAGCAACCAAGGGTTGCCGACCGCGAGATTAATTACCAATCTGGTTGAATAGCTTCCTGCGAGTCAATAGGAAGTCATCCAGAGAAAATCTATCTGTTGGGTAGGGAGTTGCAAAGGATCAGAGTCAGGTGACCTATGATTGTTGTAATGACGACCACCTTTGCAGATCTAGCCGTGGATAAAACTGATCATTTTATCAATAGCGAACACAATTGGATCAACTCAGTTCGACTTAAGAACTAGGCCATAAGTCCAAAGACTCTGCTAATTGGGATATTACGATTGGAGACAGTACATTTCCTAAGAAGAAATAACATAATTACTGAAGAGGGTGTGATGGTTTTCAGGGTCCACAGGTGTTCGCACCTTGGAAGAAAACTCGACATTGTAAATTACGATTAAAGAAGTACATAGTTGTATGATAAATAGATGTAGTCTGCAAACACTCAGACGTGGAATATAAATATCGAAGTGCCTCCCAAGCTTTTGACATCATCAAGCAACGGAGAAGAGACCTTAACAATACAATATTGTTTTTATGATTCTACCCTACTTTACCTACTTTACTTTACTCCTAGTAGTCATAAACGAAATGAGCCAAGTCTGAGCCTTCCTAGACAATCTCCGTCTACAAAAGCGAATCTCGCTTAGCGTAGACAATGTTGAAGTATATCAAGTTGTCTCCGCCTAACAGTGGTGCCTGGGTGAGGAACTCCTACTCACATCCTCCATTTCGCAAATGCCAATGATAATTGTATTTGTATAATGGGAGCTCCCTCTAGGAAGATGGATCCCGAGGTTGTGACAGCACCAAAATGAATTCTTCCGCAAAGTGAACAAATATAATAAATATCCAAGTCTCAACAGTAGAGTTTGAAGAAACAAAACGGTAAAACTTAATATTGTTAAGCCACAGCTTTTACTCTATTAAGTCCTGCTCCTGAGAGGTAGTTGATTGCCAGAGCAGAGGAGAACTCACATATACTTAAGTAGATTTCATATACTGCCAGTTGGTCTCCATCAGTACTCTGTATTCGCGAGCACCCAACTCTATTGCGCTGCATAGCTAACCTCTACGCGTCGGACCAAAGATCCCCGTACTGAACTAGACTACTCCTGTAGTTTGTTAACACCCACCCGATAGAAGTACTTAAGCCACTGCATCTACAATACAACCGCAGGAGTAAAAACTCTTCATATCATGGACACGTCAGTGGCAAGCTGTCATACCCGAGTAGATGCGATACCAACTATAGAACTCTCTACCCATGTACACTTAATCTTCTACAAGCATCCGCAGCCCCTGAACATCTATCCTGTTCTACTCTATTCCATATCATTCCAGATGATGGCCACGTAGCTCCCCTGATATCTCTCTTCAGATATTGACTACCAATAGGCGCTACCCACAGTCAATCCTCCTAGAAACAGGTCTTATCATGACCTTAAACTAGTATTTCAGAGTCAATAATGATTCTCCAATACTATTAAACTTTCGGGGCCATGGACTTCAGTTACCTCTCCTACTAGTCCTCAGTAACCTCACATACTACCTTAGATTTCAAAGTAGTATTACTCTGTCGGTTCTGGTCCGTTTTACATGAAACTACCTGGAGGCCATTCTCCAGGTTCACTTCTACCCCCTAATATATCCGGCGGACAGCTTCCGATCAGACAGATGGCAGGAATGTATATGGTCTTACAGGAGCATCTCTACCTGAAGACATTTACTAGGCTTACACCAACTCTCCAGGCTGTAGCCCATGATGCCAAGGACTTATAGCAGGACCGGAAGGGGGTGTTAGCCACCACACCTCCAAGTTACAGCTTGTTCGGAGCTCAACTGGTTGTGCCAGAATAATCCGTACAACCTGTGATTCGAACATCCTATCTAGTTTCATGTAACAAACAATCTAGTAACTTCCCCCGAAGTCCAGCATAATGAGTTACTTTCAAGGTAGGGTAACTTGGATCCATAACAGGGTAACCCATAGCCCAAGGCAGGGTAACCTTAGTCCAAAGGTAGGGTAACAGGACGCTGAGTTACCCGGACTCACCGTTGAGTAATTCATGGTAACTCCCAAACTGACAACTTAGGTTACCCTACTGAGTAGGGTAACTACCACTCCTTACTAGTACCCATATACTTCTTAGTATGGTATAGTATGCCCAACCGAGGTACCTAACCAGTAGTACCTCTAGCCGGTAGACTCTAGTCTACCACTATTCCTACCATGGTAGTCTCTTGATACTGGTATGGGTATAGGTTTAGTTAACGGTAATAGTACTCCATGGAGTCTCATTATAATTTGCATAAGCTAAAGTAGTATTGGCTGCCTCGTGTTGGGTATTCAGGAACTGGACCTCCAATGGGATCTGGGTGTCTTATGTGATGCTAAGAGATTCTCTCAAATATCCACTGAGAGAGGACGCCCAGCGTTCATGAAAGGCCAAGAGCAAAGAAGCCATCACTGGTGAGAAGGTGTAGATGCCATCACCCTGGCTGGTTACGTTGATGTTGTGTCCCTCAGTCATGGCCATCAGGGTATTGCTAGCAAGCACCACAGATGTGGGCAGGATATCATCAGTCGCCAGCATGGATAGAGAAGCAGTGGTGGCCTCAATAGTCATTAGGAGCACCACAGGTGGAGGAATGACCAAGCGTCGATTAGGAAAATCCAGGAGCAGGACAAAGAGGGCTGGAATGATAGGTTTTTTCTGCCCTTAGTCAAAGTTAAGGGCCCTCAGAAACTGAGGACCAAGGAGAGGAGCAGTGGATTGTTTGGCAGGGATACTGACTATGTATGGTAGTGCATCCAAGCAGTAGGGGCATTGTAATGCTTGTCTTCAAGGTCATCTAGCTTGAACTTTGGGTTCTCGTAGAGTGACCTTTTACCGACAATATCCTAGCCAGGAAGGCAGAGTTAGAAGAGCCAGTTCTGCAGAGTAGGCTCTGGCAAAAGAAACTGGGCACCTTGTCTTTGGTAGCCACAGCACTGGAAGGAGTAATGGACTAAGATCTGGCCTAGCCATGGTGGCCGTAGAGTTGCCTTTACCTAGGTAGAAGGAGGATTCAAGAATGACCAGTTGAGAGTCCTTGAGGGGAGAAAGGTCAGGGGCTGGACAGTATTCCAGGCTACAGTCAGAGTTGAACTGAATGAAGAGTCCTGTGGTACAGTGCATATTCAAGCAACATGTGACTAAACGGCCTCTCCTGAACAGGAAACTCTTTATACAAAACTCAACTTCTTTTATCGTGGTAACGGTCACTTTAGCACCAACTTAGCGAACCTCAGAATTAACCTGCAGTTCACCGCATTCTGACACATGTGACAATGGTAAAATTGTAAGAAACCGAAGTACCAGTTTGGTATAATATAGGACTATGTAGTGGTAGAGATGAGGCCACTGTCAGCCTCGGTAACAGGTGCGAGAATCAAGGCTACATGTGTGATCTCAAGTGAGGAGAGCAGGTTGGACTCCAACACAATATGGGATGACATCTTAGAAGGAGTCAGAGAATCTGTAGAAATAGGGGCTGTCAAAGACGCCATCCTGACCCAAGACTACACTCAGTAATTACTAGGACCAGGTCATGAATATCACACATTGAAGTGCTTTCGTAGCAAGAACAACTACTTCTAACAGACTACCTGAAATGTCAGGAATACCAGGATCTGATACCTAGAAACTATCCTAAGTAGGGTAACCTTACTCGGAATCGGAATATCTGGTCTCCAATACCCCCAGCTGGCCCCCTGATAGGGCCAGGAGATTATCATACATATTAACCTCAGTTGCATCCAGTGAGTGATAATGACTATAATGCCACAGAATAGAAGGTGTAAGAACACCATATACTTCACTGCTGTCTGTTCGACTAGATCCTATTTGCAGGGTTAATGAAAGGGGCCCTTCGGTCAAGTCAGGAAAGTAGAGAGGAGTAAATCCGTCAACTACCTATGTGGTTACTAGGCTTCAATGATGTCACATCTTTGGCATAGGCCATGTGCAATGGGACGTTTTCGCACAAAGAGATGGTATCGGATGATACAATATCTGAACGAGAAACTATTACATTGGCACCTACCTTAGGATAACCAGATGAGTGTAGAACTCAGAAGGACACTACTATAGAAGCCAATGGACTTCACGGAATGTTACAACTATGTTTCAGAGCAAGCCATAGTTGCGGGAACAATTCCCAATACTGGAATAGTGATTGAAACCAGGTTACCTAGAGCAATCAATGGTTGCCGACCAAGGGATTATTTATCATTTCAGTGGAATAGCTTCCTGCAAATTAGTAGGAAGTTCTCTGGAATATATCTAACAGTTGGGTATGGAGTTATAAAGATTTGAAGTCAGGTGAACTAGAAAGGTTGCAAATATGACTATCTTTACAGATACAATACCTAGATGAAACTAATCATTTTATCAATAATCGAGACAATTGGTGCCAACTCTGTTCGAGTTGAGAACTAGGCCATAAGTCTAAATACTCTGTTCATTGAATAATTACTATTCGGAATAGCAATAGTTTCTAGTTAGTTATATTATAATTTCTGAAGAAAGACTAGTGATTTTCAGGGTTTCAATGTATTCACACCTTAGAAGAATACCTGACATTGCGAGTTATAATCAAAGAGGTAGATAGTTGTATAATAGATAGATGTAGTGCGTGAACACTCAAATACTGAATATAAATATTGAAGTGCTTCCCCATCTTTTAGACATTTTCAAGTAATGGAGAAGAGGCCCTAACACTCTGATGTTGTCTTCATGATTCTATTCTACTTTACCTACTTTATTTCGCTCTTACTAGTCATAAACGACACCAGTAAAAATGGAGCCTTCCTAGACAATATCTGTCTACAAAAATGAATCTTGGTAGCCTAGACAGCTCTGAAGTCTATCATGTTATCTCCGCCTAGTGGTATATTTTTAGATCTCCTTGTTTCTAAGACTCGCTACCTATTTACCTGCCTTTTCCCACCGCATATCCTACTCCAATGGAAACTTCTGAAAATGCCAGCTTCCTAGCCCGCCTATGAGAAAAAGAATCTCAAAAGTAGCTGATAAAGATGGTACCACCTCCTAAGCAGAGTACCTCGGGGGAACCAATAAATACCTCGGGAAATGGTTACCTTACAAGCTTTAGTCGTTAGTCCTCTCTCCCTTCAACTCTCCACAAACCTTGTGGAGGACCTACAGGAAAATTCTCCTGTCTTCCTGCATACTTAGAAGCTGCATCAGCATGTTCAAGATCCATTACACTATATCCAAATACCCATGCAGCGGATCTTGAAAGACATGCTGCTCGGGTAGGAATAGTTATAGGTCAAATACAGCAGGATATTTCAGCTAGTATTAATACAGCCAATATTACCTGTGAGACTCCATCAGCTGACTCACAGTCTAATACATGATGACTAATAGAAGTCCAGCAACTATTGCTGGAAGGACAAGATATAGACAACAGTGATCTTAGTATCAAGTTACATCAGTATGCTGTAGTGGAAGCAAACATCTAAGAGATTCAAGAAAAGATCAACAAGGAAATCGCTACCAAATTGGCAGCACAAGATGCATGACGAGACCATCTTAAGGGGGTAGCTACAGAACTGCAGTGAGAAGCTCTCAAAAGATACCTCACTCTGGGATGAGCTTTCTAGTTGTTCAGAGCACAACCGACCCCACAGAAACAAGCATTGCGAACTTTAATATCCAATCTGGTCGCCCAACAAGAAGGAGAGGAAGAAAACTATAGTCAATTTACCCAGACTATTCTAGGAGATCAAATCCACATATTCTATGCCTTAACCTTAGTACTTGACAGAATCCAAGCACTAGGTGGCGGACAGTCAAGTGGTGGGCATGCTAAGTTTGAGTCAGTTCCAGAAGAATGGGAAGACACTAGAGAAAAAGAGAAATCTGAAGAAGCCCCTGCTTGGGATAAAGGGAGACAAAGAGAAGAGGAACCATGAATTTCAATAATATCGGATGGCGAAATGGATGATAGGAGTTATGATGAGAATGACAATGGAAATAGAGGAAACTGTGGAGCAGAACTATCCTGATTTAAATGCAGGCTAACCTCCAAACATGTAGAACAGCTAATGGACTGGTGGAGGTATTAGCCTAAACTGTTAAGCAACCAACAGACCCACTCCCATTTTTTCAATCAGAGACCAATCAATGTATCTACTATTAGTTAACCCAATGTGTAGATTACTTTAAATACAATCACAGGATTTAGGATGATAATCAGAAATATATCATCAATGCCTATGTAAAGAACAAAAGCGGATCAGGTCAGCCCAATAGCAGTTTGGTATCAACCTGCAATGGATGGCCTCCAAGGAGAAGAACACAACCCAGAACTGTGCTCATGAACTGGTTTGGAATACAAATTCAGCAGTTACTACCTCCCTCTCAAAGATAGACTTAAAGCGATATGAGACATAGAATTGATTGAGTATAAAAACTATATTCAGATCTTTACAGCGAAGATATATAATCTAAACCTTCATGCTCAACTAATAGAACAAGTGTATAGTATAGTGTATAACAGAAAATTGCCTCCAAGATTAGATGGTGACTTTTTTAAACAAATATAATACCTGCGCAGAATGGAAAAAGGATGTCAGGGAAGCATGAAGGGATGAGGAGGAACAGCAGGAATGGGACCACCTAGACTGAGATAAACCAAAAGCTGCGAAAGCATTTTCAGACAAATAACCTATAGACAAAAATTAATGAAACGTAAAAAGGAGAAGCACTTTATAATGGGAGGTGGTCCCTCCAAAAAACCAAAGTGGCAACTGGAGCCCAAGTAATCAACAAAGAGATCTACTGAGACTACAAAGTTAACACATAGAAACTCCAAAAAGGCCGATAAAGAAATTCCCTAATCAACAATTGATGAAAGAAAGTAGGAAGGTAATTACACTCATTGCAGAAAGAAAAACTACAATTACAAAACCTGCTAGTGACAAATTTTGGTACCTAGGACAAAGTCAGATGATCCCCCATTCAAGACACCAAGGCCCAGAATGGTGGCAGTCATTGACCATGCCTGAAGGATATCTACCGCTCAAATTCGAAGAGGCAACAAACTGTGGGAATCAGGCGAAGATGAAGAAATGACTTAGGTCATTTTGTTAGTACTGACAATGATGGTATTTGGGGAATCTAGAAGAGACATACCTTCTGAAAAAAATTGAAATTAACAGCATAAGAAGACATCGAAGTGAAAGAATCAACCTTGCAATTATGACCTGAGTATCAGTACATGCGTTCTTCTTGATGCAAAGTCAAGGAGATCGATAAAGAGGAATGTATGCATTGGCGGCACCTTCATGCTTCACAAGAGAGTATTGCAAGTTTGTTCCTAATAACCTGGCTCACGTCTACGAGGGTAGTCAGGCACATGACCTGGAAGCTGTAAGACCTCTGACAAAGACCGAAGTCTAGACAGGAAATACACAGCACCAAGGGTACAGAACAGGGAGTGACAGTAGAGCTCAGATGAAGGATCTAGAGAAAAAGCAAAGCACATCTTTGATCTATATGGTGAATAGATACAAGAGCTCAAGATCTTACCTTAAGTTACTACTTCTTAGATCTCACTTTGGGATGGAACGAAACTTGATAAAGTGAGAATACTGTCAACTGTTCAGCAAGGGTAGAGAATAAGCCCAAGAAGGTTATCAAAGAGACAGCTGACAAGTACTACGCATCTGACATTCAATGATATCTGGACGATGGTAGAGACCCCTAGATGTATTCCACAGGTAGGAAAGGTCAAAGGTGTGGGAACTCCATAGTAGGAGGTCAAAACAGCTAGTAGTAGGCAGCCCGATATACCAAGAAGAAACATGATTGTCTAAGGAGATCTAAGTGGTTGAAACAGTGTAAGTGCGGTAACAACATTCCAGTTATTATCAAACCTCACACATATTGAAATGACCAAACTATGATTTGACACCCTACTGCAAGAAATGCACTGTAAGTGTACTAAAACCTTCAAGATATGACTGTCTTGAGAGACATGCTTATATTCACATTATAAGATCAACTCTGCAGCGCAACAAAATACAAGTACTATTAGATTCACGATCTAACATGTTCCTAATCAATGAAGAACTCGTAAAAGAACTAAAAGTTTGATTCACAGAGAGACCTAATCTAGTCAATATTCAAGGCTTTGATAAAGGATCAGCTCCATCAGGAGGAAAGTTTTACATGCATTCTATTTGATTTGAAATAGGGTGAAACAAATACATGTCCAAAGTTGTTTGCGAAATCGCCACAGCAGGCAACTACTAGATGATAATCCCATTTAGATAGTGACATTTAAAATACTACTAATCTAACATTGGAGAAAACGCAAAGTGGGATTTCAAAAGCCATAAATGAAAGACTGGAGTAGCAGAAGAAAATAAGAGAATTACGGATATATTTAAATATGACGAAATAGTTACTTGGGATAAAAATTGTAACCGGTATGGGTACTCAATTATTGGTTTTGTTTTATGTTTTGTTTTAAGTTCGACTTTGATACTTGGTTTGTTTTAAGTATCGTTTGATACTTGGTTTTGTTTCATGTTTTGTTTTAAATATCGCTTTAATACTTGGTTTGTTTTAAGTATCGCTTTGATACTTGGTTTGTTTTAAGTATCGTTTGATACTTGGTTTTGTTTTATATTTTGTTTTAAGTATCGCTTTGATACCTAATTAGTTTCACCAAAGTGTATCAATTGATACCTTTAATTAGTTTTGTTCATGCTAGACATGAACAGATTTGTGTATTTAAAACACCGCCTATTTCTACGATAGAAAAGGCCGACTTCGACAGACAGTATTTCAATATACTTGGTTGAACGGTTACTTCTTTGTTCCCCAGTACACCCTCGAAGCCTCCTTTAGTTTTCAGCTCTCACCTCCTCTCTGGAAGAGCAGGCCACCTGCCAACTATTGTAACGTGTTCGCAAGGTGCTAATCACGTTATCGGTAATAGATACGATAGTTGGCAGGTGGCCTGTTCTTCCCGAGAGGAGGCGAGAGCTGAGAACTAAGGGAGGCTTCAAGGGTGTACTGGGGAACAATGGAGTAACCGTTCAACCAAGTATATTGAAATACTATCTGTCGAAGTCTGCCTTTTCTATTGAAGAAACAGGTGGTCTTTAAATACACAAATCTGTTCATGTTTTAACATGAACGAAAATAATCAAAGGTATCAATTGATACACTTTGGTAAAACTCCTTAAGTATCAAAGCGATACTTAAAACAAAACATAAAACAAAACCAAGTATCAAAGTGATACTTAAATCAAAACATAAAACAAAACCAAGTATCAAACGATACTTAAAACAAACCAAGTATCAAGGCGATACTTAAAACAAAACATAAAACAAAACCAATAGCCGAGTACCCGTACCGGTTACATTCCCCAAAACAAAACAACGGTTTAAACAAACAAAACTAAAAATCATCAAAAGCGGATTCCGAGAAACTCATGGCTTCACTTTCCGCTAAAAATTCTTCATCGTAAGTGTCACACCAGGGATAAGAGGAAACTCTAAGGAAACACTTAGACTCGAAGAAATCTAAATCACAGTAGTCACAAATACCAGATTCGTGCTGTACATCAACCCAAGCATCATCGCAATCAGGACAGTAGTCAATCCAGAGGATTTCGTAATAGTCTTCAGGTTGAATAGCATCGCGGTTCAACTACAGTCCAACAACCTGTTGTCGCTGCCTCACATTAAGCTCCACATAGTTTGACATCGTTATGGTATTCAGATGGTGATTGGTGACTAGATCAAGCTGTCGAGGGCCTGCTCCATAGCTTGATTCTCCTCATCGCTACTCTCGAATTCCGATTCAAAATATGGTGCCCAAAATCCATCTCTAGTTTCGAGTTCTGCATGCCATCGCTCAGTTTCTGGCATCGTGGATGTCCAGCACATAGTGATGTAGTTGATTGTTGGGGGAAGGGATCTATTCGGCATATTGTGTTTCCACCATTCATTCACCATATCCATAGCGTGCTCTAGTCCTTCCAGTGGTTCCCAACTGTTTTCGCTCCTTGGATATCCTTTTCATTGGACTAAGAATTGATCATTTCCATGCCAAAGGTGGTGGTCTCGGATTTCTTCAACTTCCCATTCATCTTTCTTCTCAATGATGATAGGTTCGGGTCGAGAGTGGGTTCTTCCAGGCAACTTAGAATCGTCATTTATGTGGAATCGTTTGACAGCAGAGGCGTGGAATACTGCAGAATTGCGGCGGTACATGCGTCCATCCATCTGGACCGTGTAGTTCTCTGTATGTTCGTCAAAGGCTAAGACCTTGAAAGGTCCTCGCCATCAGGGTTGCAGTTTCTGGCTGCATCCAACATTGGTGATGAACATGTTTCAATGTACTATGAGCATATCACCTGGAGGAATAGGGACATGTTTGCGTCGTCGCTTCTGAGCCGTGGTGGTACTTCGGAATCTGGCAGCTTTAACAGCTTGGAAGGCATCATTCCGGATTGCTTGATGGCGGTTAAGGTGTTCATCGAAGGCGGGGACTGCGGAGTTCTTGAATAGTGTTGTAGGTAGGAGGGGGTATTGGTGGCCAAAGACTGCCTTATATGGTGACATTCCCAGGGTATCTGAAAATCCGGCATTGATATATGCGGCCAGTTCAACTAGGGCTGGTTCCCAGTTGGTTTGTCTTTCATTGATCATGTTCCTAATTCCGGTCTTAACATCGTGGATTTTTCGTTCTGCTTGGCCATTAGTCTCATGGTGTCCAGGGGCAGCCATAATGTGATTTATTCCGAGGGAGGTCAAGGTTTGCTTCCAGAATCTAGCCGTAAAGCGGGGATCATCACCACTGACAATAGATACGGGGTACCCATGGGGGGTAAACAGGTATCGTTGGAGGTTATTCCAGGTGTCTTTGGAGGAATCGGTAACTTTTATTGGAATGAGCCAGGTATATCCAGAAAATCGGTCAACAGCTACCCAGATGGTGTCAAATCCACCGGATTTGTTGAATGGTCCTGCGAAATCGATGGCATATGATTCGAATATTTCACCTGGTAGTTGCAGGGTCTGCGCTCTTCCTTCAGGTAGTTGTGTTCGCTCCTTGTTTGCCTGGCAGAGTTCACATTGTTTGACGAAATCGCAGAAATCCTTGCGTATCTCAGGCCAGTAAACATATTCTGAAGCATATTGAAGGTTGCGGTCCGCACTGTGGTGTCCTTTGTTGTGAATCTCGGATATGACATATTCTCTAATAGTCATTCCATTGACCATATGACCCTTTGGTACGTATAGGCAATGTTCACTGTAACGGGTGCTGGTAAAGACCATTCTGTTGGATATGTTGTAGGGGGCGAGGTCTCCATGCCTGGAGCTATCAATGGCTTTGAAGTAAATTAGGTCATGGCGATATCCGGCTATCATTTGGCTTCGGATTGAGGAGGTTAATTCTTCTGTGGTTGATCTAACATCTCGTTCCTCCTCGATTAGGGATCCTCTTGTTGGTTCAACAGGGGCTTCCTCTTCCTCAAAGGTTTCACAGAGTTGACACCGATGCTCGGGAATTGCAGGGGGTATGACTGAGACAATGGTTTCATTGTTATATACTCGTAAGGGTCCACCATATAGTGGTCGTGAATCGATTATGGGAGGGGAGGATGGAGGGGCTGACTGTGGTAGGTGTAAATACGACATTACATCCACATAGGCTACTGCTTGTTCGAGTTCTTCAAGACCTTGGTATTGTGTTGGAACAGGATTAAGGGCATGAGGAGGTTGGGTCGATTCATCTTCATTGATCATCTATTCTACTCCTTCTATGGTGTCGAAGCTGGTGTCTTTGGAATCGTCAGCAGGCATATAGTATGGTCGCTGGTATCTGTTGCTGAACTTGATCTCAGTCTGGTGAAAAGGGCAGGTGTCGCGATAACAGTGGGACCAGTGGAGTCTGCTTTGTTCAAGTTCATGGGGAGGTGTACTGCGGAGCGTGCAATTGTCTTTCCATTCTTCATCAATGTACTTTCCTCGTTCTGTTCCAGCAGCACTGTACATAGTGTAAGAGCAAGGATTGGAGGGAGCGGCAGAGCTGGCGGTAGCCATCGATGGTTCTGGTTCACAGGAGATGTCGTCAGGGCTGTCCTCGCTTTGTCTTGTGTGGTCATGAACGAGAGGGGGGTCTGCGATGTCTTGATTCTCATATAGGCGGGAGAGAGCATCAGCTAAATAGTTCGTTCTTCCAGGGGAATAGATGATCTTTGCATCATATTTGCTGATTTCACCTATCCATCTTGTTCTTCTCCTTCCGGGTATCTTTTCTGTTTTAAAATTGGTGAGGGGTTGGTGGTCAGTAACAATAGTGAAGGTATTGCCCATCAGGATGTGATTGAAAGCGGCGAGAGCATCAATCACAGCAAGGGCTTTCTTGTCTGTTGTTCCATAGTTCATCTGTGAGTTAGTGAACTTCCTGCTGTGTAATGCCGCCGGCCTTGCCGTTTCATGGGAGGCCCCTTGCCCAACCCATGCTCCAACTCCATCATCCGATGCATCAGTGATCAGCCATATTGGTTCTGGTTTGCTGTAGTCAATAGGTTGTATAACATTGGCGCTTTTTATCAATTCCTTGATGTTTGTAAAGGCTTGGTCATGAGTGTGGGTCCAGACAAATTCTGCATTGCCGGTAAGGTCCGTGAGTGGCGCTGTCACAGTGGCATGGTGTGGTAGGAACTGGGCAATATAGTTGACTAGTCCTAGGAATCGCATGAGTTCCTTTTGATTTCGGGGTGTCGACCATTCCGTTAAACAAGCTATTTTTCCTGGGGCTGCATGTATTCCTTTATCATCTATAACATGTCCTAGGATATCGAGTTTATCGGCAAACAGGATTGATTTGTTTCTGCTAGCGTAGAATTTAGCTTCACTAATTTTGGTACAAACCAACCCTATATGGTAGGCGTGTTCGTTTCGGTGTTCTTGAAGATGAGAATATCATCAATGTAGACCCAAACAAAATGGTGGAGGTATTGGCTCAGGAGGTTTTCCATAATTCGCATAAAGGTGGCGGGCGCATTCATATCACCTTGTAACATAACTCGGCTAATGAAACTTCCGAATGGTGTTTTGAAACTGTTGTAGCGTTCGCTTTCTGGGTCTAACCTTGTTTGGAAGTAGGCATCGCTTAGGTCAATCTTACTTCGGAATCTAGCACGTACAACTGCATTTAGGATCTGGGTTTGGTTTGGGATAGCGGAGCTGTCCATAACCGTGTTTTCATTCCGTAGTTTGAAATCAACCAAGGGGCGGATTCTCTTGCCATCTGCTTTGGGTTGAACAAACATAGGAGCGGCACCTGGGGCTTCTGCCCGGTAGATGACTCCTCTTCTTTGTTGTTGGTTGATCCAATCGCAAAGTGGGCTTTTGTATACGTCAGGAATAGAGTAGGTGGGTTGGTTCTTGAGATTGGAAGGGTCTCGGAGGCGGATGTGGTGGTTCACCTCTCTCATAGGTGGTAGTTCTTCGGGTATTTCATCAGTAAAGACATCAGAGTATCCATCAAATAGTTTTTGGGTAGTTGCTTCCCAGACTGCGGCTCGGTACTCTCCGCTTGTTGGCTTGCATGAAACTCTGACCTTCTCATCTGGGATATCGATGGTTGATTCCCCACACCTGATTGTAGCTTTGTGGCGGTTCAGGAATAGCATGCCTATTAGGGCATCGTATTTGGCTAAGTTTCCAATCATCATTTCCTGGGGGGGTAGGACTGCAGAACCAAGTCGAATGGTCGTACTACAGGTTTTATGGCCTGTCGATCGTGATCCTTTTACTGCCATATTGACTGGTATGGGTTGGTTAAGTTCTCGAGTGGGGAGTCCATGGACAGAGACAAAGGCATTACTAATCATATCTCTTCCGATTGCGTCAGTGTCGAATAGGACTCGGGCCCTTTTGCCATTAATCAGGATAGTAGCTTCCAGGGTGGTGTGTGCTTTGAATGTAGCTGGAGGTCGAACACTGTTGCATTCCATATCGATGTATCTGATATGGATCTCTTCATATTCACTGGATTGGGCGTTATCGCTTTCAACATTGTTGGCCGACGCCTCTTACTTAATTGCCTTTGCTTTTCCTTTCTTTGTAGGACAGTTCTTTGCCATGTGCCCTGTTTTTCCACATTCAAAACATTCTCCCTTTTGCCGTCTCAATTCTTTGGAGGATTTTGTTTTCTTCTTGAAAACACGTGGGGTATCGTCTTTAGAGTTGCTGGAGGCTTTGTATCGTGGCTGGCTGTTCGTACTAGAGGATGTCTGTATTTTGTAGGCCTTGGTTTCATGGAGAATGGCGTCCTTTCGTTCTGCTCTTGCAATTATTACTGCAATATCATCGCCATCTTCCACGAGTGGTTCTACTTCTCGCCGGAAGGTAGGGTGCATGGTGTCGTAGAATCGTCGCTTCAGGATGTATTTGGAGATGCTTCCTCTCTCCATTTGGTCATTATACATTATCAGGTCCGTAGCCACATCGGTGATTCGCTTGACATGCATTCCGTTCACTTGCTGGAGCTGGTTGAATTTGTTGTATAGGAGGTCGTTGGTTATAGAGGATTGGAATCGTCCTTTCAGATAATCAAGAACTGTAGATCCTCTTAATCTTACATTCCCGCCCAAATCCTTATAGCATTGGTGGTATGCGTCGGTTGCCTTTCCTTCACAAAATGATCCAATGATAAGTCCAGTTGTAGGGTCTTCCACATCTTTTCCTTGTAAGAGTAGGAAGTGTGAGAGTTCTGTTGCCCATCGTTCAAAGGCTTCAGGTTTGAGGTCTTTCCCTTCGCCTGCGAACTTCGCTGGGAGGTGGAGTTTAAACTTAGGGGGTTCAAATACTGCAGGTACCTCCTCTTCTTCAGGCCTTGCTCCAGATTTCCCTCCTCCAGAAGGCCCTCCTCCTGTGCTAGCCATATCCGATTCGCTACTAGATTCTGGGTCGTTTGGAGTTTCAAAGGAAGGCTTCTTTGCTGAAGTAGAAGGGAATTCTCCTGGATGTTGTCTATCTTCCGTGTTTGCAGGATCGCCCGGCTCTTTAGCAGAGCGCCAGAGTTGTTTCTTTCTTGTAAGGTCTTGCCGTGGGATTTGCTTCCCATTCCTGGTCGTCCAAGACTCTATCTGGGGTTTGAGATGAAGCCAAATGTGCTGTGATTCTGCCGCTTCTCTCCGCTAGCGTTGTGAGGTGGATATTGATAGGTTGATCAGGCCTAAATCCCGGGAGAGGTTCTTAACCACTTGCTGAGGTTAAAAAAATGTAACGTGTTCGCAAGGTGCTAATCACGTTATCGGTCATAGATACGATAGTTGGCAGGTGGCCTGCTCTTCCAGAGAGGAGGCGAGAGCTGAGAACTAAAGGAGGCTTCGTGGATGTACTGGGGAACAAGGGAGTAACCGTTCAACCAAGTATATTGAAATACTATCTGTCGAAGTCTGCCTTTTCTATTGTAGAAACAGGCGGTCTTTAAATACACAAATCTGTTCATGTTTTAACATGAAAGAAAATAATCAAAGGTATCAATTGATACACTTTGGTAAAACTCCTTAAGTATCAAAGCGATACTTAAAACAAAACATAAAACAAAACCAAGTATCAAACGATACTTAAAACAAACCAAGTATCAAAGTGATACTTAAATCAAAACATAAAACAAAACTAAGTATCAAACGATACTTAAAACAAACCAAGTATCAAAGCGATACGTAAAACAAAACATAAAACAAAACCAAGTATCAAACGATACTTAAAACAAACCAAGTATCAAAGCGATACTTAAAACAAAACATAAAACAAAACCAATAACCGAGTACCTGTACCGGTTACAACTATCGTACCTATTACTGTTAACGTGATTAGCACCTTGCGAACACGTTACAAAAATGGGATCCAAATAGGAAGAATCCGAATCACAAAGAATCATAATCTGATCGACTTCAATTCTCTCGTAAAGCACTACTAGAAATTCAAAACGCTATTTCTCTCACGAACAGGGGCGAAATTAGCATCTCGAAGAAATGAAATTAAATTAGCTAAAGGAGAGAAAACCGCTTTGGGAACCATTTATCCTTCATCCAATGAACTACTCAAGTTGCTACAAAAATATCTTGATAATATATTACAGCAAGGAAAAATCACATGGAGTCAGTTACTTTTTAGTACTATAATTCTCTTTTCACGAAAAGCTGATGGAAGTCTATGACAGGTAGTGGACTACCGAAACCTAAATGAAATAACTATTTTAAACAGGTATCAACTATGACTAATGTTGGAGTTACTTGATCGCATAGTAGGAGCTAGCATCTTTTCCAAAATCAATCTAAAAGTTAGTTACAACCTCATCCGAATCAAGGAAGGGGATGAATGGAAAATGGCTTCCAGATCCTGTTATGGACATTACAAATATAAAGTCCTACTATTCTAGTTAGCCAACACTCCAGCTACATTTCAAGACATGATGAATGAGGTCCTTCGAGAATTTCTAAACCAAGGAGTTGTATGTTATTTCGACAACATTCTCATCTATGTAAAAAATTCAAGGAATACAGTGTACTAGTAGCCAAGATATTTTAAAGATTAGCAGACTTTGAGCTCGCCATTTCAATAAAGAAATCTTTCTTCTACATTAAAGAGGTAGAGTTCTTAGACTACATGATAGCTGTTGATAGGCTATCTATGAGTACCTAAAAGGTGGACTACATATTAAACAGGAAGTCACCTAATGCTGTCAAAGGTTCAAATATTCCAAGCATTCAAGAACTTCTACTAATATTTTATACAAAACTTCTCCAAGATTTGCACTCTAATTACAGAAAAGTTGAAGGATGATCCCAAGAAGTTCAATTGAGGCCCAGAACAGGAAAGCGCTTTTGATGAACTTAAGAGAAGGTTTACTTCGGCCCTGATTGTACACCAGTGTTTCCCAAAAAAAGACACCGTGGTGGAAATAAATGCTAGCGACATTGCATTGAGTTGTACCAATTTCCAATTTGTGGAGAAAAGACTACATCCTGTAGCTTTTCTCTCCTGGAAACTAAATTCCGCAGAGCGAAATTACAAAATCCACTATAAAAAACTATTAGAGATATTAGAAGTATTCAAGGAATGGTACCAATATCTGGTTGGAATGGAAAAACCAATAACTGTATATACCGATCACCAAAACCTCCAATATTTTCTTTCTTCAAAAGTCTGAAGTGGGCGCCAAATCCGGTAGATGCATAAGTTAGTAGATTACAAATTCAAAATTGTTTATCACCTAAGTACAATAGTAGGCAAATCGGATACACTCAGTCAACAGCCTGAGTACCATTCTGAGAAGAAAGCTAGACATTGCCAACAAGTGATCTTGAAACCCGAACATTTCCCTGTCAGTTCAGCAACAAGAATTGTGAAAGGAGAAATTCAAATAAGCTTAATAGTGGGCAGCACAGTGGATGATATAAGCACAGGTAATATACAGGAAATTGTAAATTGGAAAACTAGGACTTAGTACTTCAAGTAAACCGATTAGACACAAGTACAAGGTTACTAACTAATGGTTCCAGGATATCAGTAGGCCACATTCTCTACGCTATGCATGAATATAAAGTCCCAGCACAAGCGCAGTAAATTGTTGGGACTGGTATTACATTCAGGCTACCGGTTGGAACTTATGAAAGAATTGCCCATCGAAACGGGTGAGCAGTCAAAAACAGTATTTCTATTTGTGCTGGTTTAATTGACAATGATTATATCAGAGGACTTAAAGTATTGCTATTCAACCAACGAGACGTAGACTGTCACATCCAAGTTAGCGATCAGTTACCCAACTGGTGATAGAAAAAATTAACACTGTGGATATGATAGAGATAGACAAATTACTGGATACTGAAAGAGGCATATCGGGATTCAGCAGTACAGACATCCCAACTAGGGCTATTACTATCTTGGAATCGGAACTGGTATTCAGCCAGCTACATGCATTGATAGACCAGAATACATCGTAGTACGATACTACTGAAGTACCTGAGCGAACACTCATGAAAAGCGCTCTACTACTCTGCAAGGTATTGAAGAAATTCAATCCTGAATTCTTAGAGCAAATTCTGAAAGCCATTCCTGAGGATAGAGAATGTCTTAAAAGAAAGAATGAGTTGGAGAAATTATAAGATGAAGGTAAACCTTTCCTGAAAAACTAGATCCTATCAGACAAGTTGCTTTACTATAAGTAAAGACTATTTGTACTAAAAAACCAGGATCTTTATGCAACCATAGCTGAAAGATGTCACAACACTAAAATAGCAGGACACTTCAGACAAGAAAAAACCCTAGACTTAATTATGAGAGACTTCTATTGGAAAGTCTTGCCAGATTGGGTAAATGATTACATACAGTCATATGATGATTGTCAATACAACAAATCCCTATGAGATGCGAAATATGGTCTACTACAACTACTATCAATACCCTATGCAGCATGGACATCAATTTCAGTTGACTTTATTATGCAGCTACCATGAAGTAAAGGTTGTATCCAAATTATCGTATTCATTGACCAGTTTACAAAAATGGCCCACTTTATTGGATTAGAAGCCTGAGGGACAGCCACTGCAAAGAAAGTGGCTACAGCCTTTATAAAGGAAATATGGAAGCTACATGGCTTACCAACAGAAATTGTCTCAGATATGGATTCAAAGTTGGCTGGAGAATTTTCAGAATTCCCGAATAAAATATTAAACATGAAAAGGAGCATGTTTACAGCATACCACCACAGATAGATGGACAAACTAAGCAAACCAACCAAGTGCTGAAAGATTACTTGCTAAGTTTCATCAACTACAATCAGGATGACTGGTATGAATGCTACCCCTAACCGAACATGCTTACAATAACTCAGCAACCAATGCACATGGAATGACCCCTTTCTACACAAACTATGGATGAAAGAACACGAGGGAAAACATCCAAGAGCCACACTTTATGCAAACTGGATAAAAATGATCCATCAGCAGGCAAGGCAATCACTCCAATAAACATGAGAGGCTATAGCCAAATACTATGATTGGAAGGACCAGTAAAAAGCTGACTTCAAAATCAGCAATAAAGTAATGTTAAATGCAAAGAAGATTCACAGATATTTGAAGTCAAAGAAACTCAGTCCAAAATTATATAGAGCATTTGTGATGTTGGAGAAACGAGGAAATCGTGCCTGTAAACTCAATAATTCGGATAGATAGAACATATACCCAGTATTCCATCTACCCTAGTTAGAATCTTATAGGAAATCAGTACATACAGACTGACAACAACCTCTGAGGTAGTCTGAGGATATTGAGAATGACTTACAATGGGAAACAGAGAAAATCATAAGAAGCAAGATATGCTCTTACCACAAGAGAGTACAGGGTTGGTACTAGGGGGTACGCGAACTATAGTACTTTGTTAAATGGTAAGGTTGTTCCGAAGATGAGAACACCTGGGAACCTGCTACAGACATAGATTACACAAAGGAATTGGTGGAAGAATTTCACTGTGATAATCCAGAAATACCACAGTAGGCAGAGGAAGGACGATGAGCACAAGGTTTTCCTACTGTGGCCCAGCAAATGCGGAAGGTTTTTCACCCTGTTCTCATCCAGTCCTAAAAGTATTCATTTTTAATTTGTTTTATATGTATCCAAAAAAGGCATTTGAGGCGACGCCTTAAGAGGAGGGAGCTAATGTTAGGAGTACCAGGATCTGATACCTAGGAATGACCCTATGTAGGGTAATCCCACTCAGAATCGGAATCTCTGGTCTCTAACAACCCCCTCTGGCGCTCTTATGGGGCCCACATGTCATCATATATATCAACCTCAGTTGTGTCCTGTGACTCTAATGCCACAAAATTGAAGGTGTAAGAATAACATGGTATCTCCTATACTGCTTAAATATTCAAGCCCATTTAAAATATTGAACACTAGCCATATAGAGTACTAGATTGGCATCTTGGTCATTGTTAACCCATCAACTATGTAAGCAGTTTCCTAGTAACACAACTTACAAATTACCATGATTTGTCAAATTTAAAAGTCTGCATTTTATTTCGGAATTGTATATGCCTCTTAAACGAAAAGCACTTAGTAACCTTCCTTAATGAGAGTACGCACCAATCAAAACAACCTAAGGTCGCAAGAAAACCAAGACTCATGTGCACTTCACTTACGGAAACCTTTTGTTAAGAATGGAAAACCAGTACTCCCCTACCTAGCCTGTGAGCCCAAAGTGCGATACAACACATCCTGGCTGTGATTCCACCCTCAATCACCAGTCCACCTTCCCCGACCGTTCCTATCCAACCTATCATACCTGAAGCTCGGTAGAAAGCACAGCAAGGTAGGAAGAAGCAGTGAATTCCGACAGCGGATTTTCCCGGAATACTGGATTATCATGCAGTACATGTCCCATTTACCTCTCATAAGGCCAAAGTAAGTGAATACTTCTATGCTGCAAGAGATACGACTGTGAAAACAGTAAACACTAGCAGAATAAGAAATTAGTAGAAGTGATCGAGATTCAGAGAGACTAAGAATGAGACTAAATTAGGTACTACTTCCCGATAATACTCCAACAGAGCCGTTCAATTTGGTTTTGCCCTTCTGGAACATAGGGGTGTTCGAACTGTTAGCAACCAATACAAACTTGTATGCGAAAGGCATCAAGGAAAACAAGACTATCCCAGGTCAAGAAGCTCTACCAACAAGAGTGCTAGTGGGCCGTCCATGGAAAGAGACCACAGCAGTGGAACTGAAAATCTTTATAGTTAATCAATTAAGATGGAATTGCATAAGGAGGCAACAATTCCCTTGTATTGGTCTAAGAAATGACAAAATGGCTGGAGGAAGATATCGAAGTGACCACTAAAGCAGTATTAATCACTGTCAGCCAAAGAGCACTATCAAGTACCTCGAAATTGTATGTCACTAAACAGGTTTCAGCAGCTGAAGCGATAGCTGTATATCTCAGATCCCTGGATTGAGTTAGATGTGAAGCATTTGTATCAGAAGATAGAGCCATTGGGATCTCTTCTTCGGCAGCGATTTAGGCAATACTACTTACCAGGAACAAAAGTCGCGATTAACGAAATGGTGGTTAGATTTTGTGGTCGGAGTAGGTATACATTGAAGATTCAGAACAAGCCTATTAAGGAAGGCTACAAGATCTTTGCTCTATGTAACCATGGATACACATATGGCTTTCTTTGATGCTCTTCTACCCAGGGTATTGCTGAAATGCCGTCCTCTGTAATTTCCGCTTCTATGCTCCCTGTAACTAGTACTGGTACTCGGTTATTGGTTTTGTTTTATGTTTTGTTTTAAGTATCGCTTTGATACTTGGTCTGTTTTAAGTATCATTTGATACTTGGTTTTGTTTTATGTTTTGTTTTCAGTATTACTTTGATACTTAGTTTTGCTTTATGTTTTGTTTTAAGTATCGCTTTGATACTTGGTTTGTTTTAAGTATCGTTTGATACTTGGTTTTGTTTTATGTTTTGTTTTAAGTATCACTTTGATACTTCATTAGTTTTACCAAAGTGTATCAATTTATACCTTTGATTAGTTTCGTTCATGCTAGACATGAACAGATTTGTGTATTTAAAGACTGCCTGTTTCTATGATAGAGAAGGCAGACTTCGACAGACAGTATTTCAATATACTTGGTTGAACGGTTACTTCTTTGTTCCTCAGTACACCCTTAAAGCCTCCTTTAGTTCTCAGCTCTCGCCTCCTCTCCAGAAGAGCAGGCCACCTGCCAACTATCGTATCAATTACCAATAACGTGACTAGTACCTTGCGAACACGTTACACCCCCCCCTACCACTTCCAGTTTGACACCAATATCAAAAGGTGTTTTACTACTTGCCCAATTACTTCCTTCTCATTTCCGCTAGAATTTGATACTTGATAACTACTTTACCAAGGTTCCTCTTTTTGAACAATTGCTAGCTTTAGGAATTGGAGCAGCTGGGACTGCTCGGGTGGATTGCTAGGTTTCTTAAGTTTCTAAAAATTAAGAAACAAGAGGCAAGAAAGATACTTCCATGGGGTTATATAAGTGGTGAAGTGGTGAGAAATATCTGTTGCCTTGTTTCACAAGATAACAGCTCAGTCCCATTTATGACAAGCTTTCATAATATTAGGAAGGAGGTGGAAAGGCTTCGACGGAGGCCCAAGATAACAAGCACTAATGCCATCATGGTTCGCAGAGTTTTTAAGCAAGAATCGCACAAATTACTTCCTATTCCAGAATTTATTGACGACTACAATTACAATATGGGGGCAGTCAATATCGCAGACCAGTTATGGTCTTATTATACCACGCAGCAACCAAGTCGTCGAAATTGGTTTCCATTATTTTACTGGTTGCTGGATACCTCACTTGTTAATGCTTACAGGATTCAGCGTACCATGAATCCATGTCGGAATCTGCAAAGTGAACACTTTCACTTTCGCTCGGAGGTGGCTGATCAACTAATACTAGACGGCATCCATCTCAGTGAGCCAGCGACCTCATACCCTGCATCTTCCCCTTCTCCAAACTCCGCTACAACCTTTTCCTCTCCCCTGGAGCTCAAAGTTCCCTATATCTCCCGTCCACATCACAATACCGGCCATGCCCCACCAAAGAACTCTGATCCTACTCCGGTCAGCTTTCCTCCCCCGGTAACACACAGTTTGGAGCAACGCCCAACACGCACACTGTGTATTCTTTGTCATTGGTGGCAATTGCAGGTTCCATCAGAAGCTATTAATGTGAAATCTGTCAATTCAGGTTGTCATGAGTGTAATCTTACCTTATGCTGCGACGGTTTTTTTCTATTTCACAAAATTCATAGTATTCCGGACCCTCAGAACCTTTCTGACCACTCGGCCTATTCTTATTCCTGGGTTTTGAATACGGAAAAAGAATAGGATTGTGTTTAAGGCTAGCCGTTAGGTCGTTATAGATTTTAGCTTGAAATATGTTTTGGTTTGAACTCTTCCTGCAACACTGAAATTAATATCATGTGAGGTCGATCATTTTCTTACAGGGTTAGTGTTCAACATTTCAATTCGGCCTGAATGTTTCAGCAGTCTAGGGGATACCTACCCGACAAATGCTAAGCCAGGTTAGGCATAATCACGCATTTCCAATCACAATAGAAAAAACAAAAAGAAGAAACGGAGAAATTGATCGCCTAGATAAGGCAGGTGGCTGTTATCCTTATCGGCCCCGCCCATGCATCCCGCCTGTAGGGGTTAGGGTTATTGGAGAGCTGCAGCAGTTGCTACCTGGTAACTGTCCCGGAGTAAGATCTGTATAAACCACGCAAGCTGCTCTGGCAACCTTTTTTTCCATCACTTCAACCGCTGGAGGGACCCACCTCACCATGGCTGCACAAATCCACAAGGCGTTTGAAACTCGCACCTGCGAGTTTCTTACGTTCTCGGGGCTTGCTCCAACCGTGTCCGCCAAAATTCTCGAAAACCTTCTCTCTCTGAAAGATCCAATTGCCCTTGGCTTGAGGTGAGTACAAGTGCCAGAGATAAACTTTTCCTACAGAACAGGGCTGTTCGGATACTTTATCCCTACGCCTTGTATATGCCCAGTACGAGGAGGGGTATACTAACTATTAATAGAATTAACTTTATTGCCCCCGACGGGTACCTTCGTATTGTCATGGCGAGTCGCCTGCATGAAACTGCGGTCGCCTTGATGTGAATTGAGTTTGGCTTGTGGATCGGCTACGGCCTCCTTACGCCAAACACTCTCGTCTTGATATCCGATACCTTAAGTAGTATGTCACTTTGCTCTGCCGTATAGAACTCCCTAGTCTATACTAATGTTGAATAGCATATGATAACTTTGTTGGTACCTTTGCAAACTCAAAAAAGACACCGGACCTTTGCTACAGCCCCCGCGTTAATGGAGTTAAAACCAAGTTTCCAACTATCGTCCTGGAAGCGGGGTGGAGCGAGTCGCAGGCCCAGCTAGAACGTGACTGCCAATTGTGGTTCGAAGGGTCTGGTGGGGCAGTGAAAGTTGTTCTATGTTTAAATTATTCGAGCCGAATATATTCAGTGTTCCCAAGCGTCCAGTCCGTCCGTCCTTGGCTTCGGACGGGACGGACGCCAGTTCCCGGGACCCTGCCCTGGACGGACGCCCGTCCTGGGGTCCGTCCTAAGCTCTGCCCCGGACGCCCGGCCGGGCCCTGCAGGTATCTCTCTTATATGATTTATTCCGAATATGGTAAGTTTTCAACAATAAAATTTACGGATCCTGTTTGCTACCATGCAAGTAATGTGATAACCATTCGGACAAATTTGTCAAAAGAAAAGGGAGAGCTTGGAATAGGATGATTCTGGTACATCAGGTTACTTAGATTCTTTCGTAAAATCTACCATTATTTATTCATCGTTTCTGTGTTGAAACTAAAACATTCTGCTCATTCTTTTGTAAATACATCTCTAGTGTGAAACAACCGCTAATATTACGAGATAACCATCAATTAGGGAATAGTGTGCGAAATACCGAAGGGACTCCATGGAGGACCCACAACCCGGCAGTCGACCATGGGGCCCTGCGGGTGGCGACCGTGCCCTACAGATGACAGCCGGGCCCTGCAGATGATCGCCAGCCCCTACGGACGACAGCCGGGCCCTGCGGTTGAAGGTCAGGCCCCCTAGATGACGCCTTCAGATGACAGCCGGAAGATCCCATTTGGACTAAGACTGCCGGGCCCGGGCGTCACCGCCCAGGGCGGCGGTCTTCAGGAAGGAGGGACGCCGTGCCCTGCCGTCCTTACCCATCTTGCCCGGGACGGTTGGGAACACTGAATATATTCAATGAAATTAAGGCGACTTTAAACATCTGCCGGGTTGTGGAGGGCGCAATAGTTCCGGATACATTGGCATGCGCTTCCCTGCCCTACCATATCTTTATCTCTCTTACATCCTACTAATCAACCCCCTCATCCTGCAGGAAATCTTTCCCCCCCCTCTGAGCCTATTCACGATCCATGTATCACGGTGGAAGAGCTTTTTGGGGACCGATCTCCCGTTGGCCTGAATCCCCAGACTCTTTTTCCGTTGTCTTTGACACGACTTCGCTATTTATTTGGACAAGAGATCCGTAAACAGGGACATCTCCCTATGGCCAACTAAGTACACCTAAACTCATCTCATACCCTTTGGCCTTGTTTTTATCTGTTCGCTGCTTGTTGGTCTGATGGATAGCATGGGTTTCATCTCTTCTCTCGATCCCTTTGTATCCCAGTTGAATTCATAATCTTACCCCCATCGTAACTGGTCACACTTCTACAACGCCCGTGATGGGAGAATCTGCTGTCACCGTCGTCCTCATCCCGGTCTTTATTAATGAGGGCATATTCGTCGTTAGAGCTAAAGGCATCCTTGGTGGTTTCCTCCATGTCATGTCCTGCCAGGCTAAGTCTTCGGACGGGAACGCTGTAGCCCGCGATTGCAGTAGTTCCAGGCCAGAAAAGCCTGTATCAGGTTAATAAGGAAAAATGGAACTGGTGAATGAATGGCGTGTAGGGTGAGAGAGAGGGGGGTGTGTATACCACAGAATCACACCGAGTCCGACGGCTACTAAATCCACTACCGGTGCTTTCCACTTTTGGTCCCTTACTCGTAGTGGCCGAAGTGTCCTGTACTGTACCTGCACTGTAATTTAGTTTGATGATCTCAGCTCTGTGTTTTGTATCGCTCATCATCATCCGTTACCGGACATCCCACTGACGCATAAACAGAGGAGCAAATTGGTCATCCGCCATCAGATGGGGCAGTCATTGTAGGCTAACAGATGCTGAGCATTTAGGTCAACAGTATCACCGACGACTGCGTTCTGGTGAGGAGTATGTAGGTCCACATTGCCAGAGATATATGGTCGTTCAGTGGCATGAGGAAAGAATGGAACTGAGGAATGAATGGCGTGCAGGGTGACAGGGGAGGGGGGTATATACTACAGAATCGCACCGAGTCCGACGGCTGCTTGGTCCATCTTACATGCTTCGGGGCTCCCACCGGCTCAGTGCACATCCACCCCTCCCCCCCTCTTGACCCCACACCTTTCGTCCTTCTCCTCGCCCTCCCCACCAGAGATCCCGCCGTTAGTGTAGCCAGCGAGTGTAGCCAGCGACAGAAGGCCGCGAACCAGAGAATCCACTTCCAGTGAATTTCCCCTTGGGCGTAAGAAACAAGGAAACAAATATTAACCCTAATAACTTAGTACAGGTGCGCAAACATTTTTGTCCTCTGAAACCGGGGTCACGTATACCAGCGCCGGAACTGCAAACTAACACTACTACAGGTAAACAATATCATCAGTTTTCACGACAGTGTGCAGGAGTGTAGATGGGTGGCGGGTGGATCGGTACAAGCAGACGACAGAAAAGCACACCATTGCGAAGATGTATTTTATCGCACTACCCACTGGATCCTTCGCCGATATGTTTGTTATAACCACCCTCCATTGCCACCATGCTCCGTAACGCCTGAGTGATGTGTAGAGAAAGCTGGCCTTTACGAGAATAGCCGTATTCACCATGACGCCCGAGTATTCATTCCCCGAACCCTTTGGCTCTGCAACCACCCCACATCATAGTCCAAACCGTACCAGCATTTGTGCTGATTCCCGACTCTCCTTGTCGTGAAGCCCCGGAGACCCTGACCCGAGCGTTGTAGTTGTTGAAAATGCTGCTCGGCATACAATCGCTATCGCCCACTCGTTTGTATCGCTATTGCCCGTCCGCACGCACGCTATCGGCCGCTCGTACGATATTCTTTGCCGCCTGCTTGTGAGCTGTCGCCCGCTCCTGCGCTCTCGCGTGTTGGTATCGCTGCCGTTCCCGTCCCCGTCCCCGTTATCATTACTTTTGTCGCCTGTAGGCTCGCAGCCATCGCACGGAAGTCGTCATCCGTTCGTAGCTGGAGGAAATATCATGGGCACGGACGCGGTTGGAAGGAAGGCGGAGGCTGGGAAGTAGTGGGAGAGTCCTTTGTAGGAGAGCAGGGCGCGCGGGGGCTAGGAAGGCGGAAGAGTTCATTGAGAAGCATGTATTTCTTATGTTAGTACGGGAGTCGGAATGGGAGAGCGGGAGACGTGCGTGGAAAGGAAGAGAATGGATATGTGTGGTGATCGGTGGAAAGATAGAAGGGTTGGAGGATGTGTTCGTTTTTTTGGTTATATATACCTCCTGTCTTTTCCGTTAGTTTGGTTTTAAATGAAGTGCGGGACGGAGATCTTTCTACCTTATTGAGAAGTCCTATTGTGCGGTTGTGTACAGTACTGTACGAGGGGGGGGAAAGAAGTAGTGCGACACAGTAGCAACCACTTCCCACAAGATCGCAACTCTACTCCCAACCCCCATCACTATAGTACTCACTATATCCCCCACCACCTGCCAAACCATTTCAGAAAAGCACTATGAGGGTAAAGGGAACCCGCAGAAGTGAGCGTAAGTAGGTTAATAAAATGAATATACACATAAAGTTGAAATAATAATAAAATTAAATGATTTAGAGATTAGTGCACGAAATCTTGAGCGGTGGCGATTGTTGACAAAGAAGCGACAGCGCTTCCAGCGGGAAACTATGCGTAATGACTGGATCCGTATTATTGCTCTCTGAGAAATAGTGGAGTGGTCTTTCAGCAAGATAGCTACCGAATTGGAGGAAAAAATAGGCCTTAATGTTCAACATAGTACCTGTGCTCGCATCTATCAACAGTATCGGGAAACAGGTAGTCCTTCCAACTACCAGCGAACAGGAAGACCTCCAATCATCCAGGAATCTGATCTACTTGATCTAAAGTGTTTTATTAATGAAAATAAATGAAATAGAAGACTCTCTTAGGAGAATAGTAAAGAAGAGAAGGGATTAAACGCATCATCCAGGACAATTAGGAAGGCAGCTAAGAGTCTTAATTTAAATAAAAGAAAACCACGCAAGAAGTAAGTACTTTAATGAAGATTCAAGTGTTTACATAACTAAAAGATATTTTAGAGGAGGATTGCACCCTAAAAATATACCAATTAGATTTGGTTGGTGTATGAGAAAAAGAGCTTGGAAACTAAGAGACTGGTCCAGAATCATATGGACTAATGAAACCTCATTCTCTACAGCTGGATTTGGGCAGAGAAGATGGGAAATAAGAGAACCTTCTGAGGAATATGATCAGGATTGAATTGATGAGGTCTGAGAGTTAGGAAGGGAGACAGTTATGGTATGGGGAGCCTTTTGTAGGGATTTGAGGTCAAAGCTAGTGGTAGTACCAGGAAAGGTTAAAGTGGATTCTTATAAGTATACTAAGTATATTCTGGATCCAGTTTTAATTCCTTTCTGGTATGAGTGTTGTGAGAGATTTGGTTGGACTAGGGTTGTTGAAGATGGTGTACCAGGGTATAAAGGGTAGGTTCTACCTTCTTATAATTATTGTATTTTCTGTTTTTTGATATAGAAATACTTACTTAAGAATAAAATCTAACTACTGGTTTAATCACAGATATTTTACAAAGTGTAGAAAAAGGAATAGAGTGGATATATTGCTCTGGCCACCACAGTCAACAGATCTGAACTTAATTGAAAATATTTGGGGAGATATGGAAACTTACTTGAGGAAAAGGTATGGAAGAGTTGCAAGCAAGAAAGAGCTAATCAGAGCTGTGGAGGAAGCATGGAAAGCTATTCCTAATGGGAGGTTTATGGATCTGTGCAGAAGTATGCCAAAGCAGGTCAGAGAGGTTATTAGAAGAAAAGGGCACCAAACTCATTATTGATTTATGATTTTCTTTTTATTTTACTTTAAGGAAATACTAAGCATTTTTTAATTTTATCTCCTTTACTTATTTTATTTATTGAATGTGGTTGTGGAAAATGGTAGTACTAAATGTTATTGATATTGTTTCCGTATGGGAATTTGTATTGCACGGGTGTCGCATTACTTTCTTCCCCCCCCTTGTACAGTCATGTCTGTAAAGTCTTCATACCCCAGCAGCGCAACTACACAACCACAACACCTCTCCGAGGAAAATTGAAAAAAAATTCAAACAATTCAATTAAGAAAAGTATATGAATAGAACTAATAAGCCCCAAGAAAATATTATTACCACTTTGTATGACCACCATCTGCATCTAGTACAGCCTGTATTCTCTCAGGTATCCTATCTATCCACCAATCCAACTTCTCTTGGGAAATTAAATCCCATTCCTCCTTTGCTGCCTGAAATAATTCAGCAGCACTGTGAGGCCTCCTATCCAACCTGGAGAATTGATTTCTGAGAACTCTTTTGAGCAGAGCCCAAGTGTTCTCAATAGGATTGAGATCTGGTGAGTTGGGTGGCCAAGGCAATTTTTGATAACCACAGTCTGACTGCAATTTTCTGTTTTCCTCACCACCATGCCAGAAGGCTTGGACTTGGCTCGTTTTGTTTATAGCTACTAGGAGCGAAGTAAAGTAGGTAAAGTAGGGTAGAATCGTAAAAACAATATTATATTGTTAAGGTCTCTTCTCAATTACTTGATGATGTCTAAAGCTTGGGAGGCACTTCGATATTTATATTCCACATCTGAGTGTTCGTAGACTACATCTATTTATCATACAACTATGTACTTCTTTAATCGTAATTCACAACGTCGAGTTTTCTTCCAAGGTGCGAACACCTGTGGAGCCTGAAAACCATCACAGCCTTTTCAGAAATTACGATATTTCTTTTTAGGAAACGTATTGTCTCCAATAGTAATATCCCAATTAGCAGAGTCTTTAGACTTATGGCTTAGTTCTTAAGTCAAACTGAGTTGGCTCCAATTGTCTTCGCCATTGATAAAATGATCAGTTGTATACACGGCTATATCTGCAAAGGTGGTCATCATTACAACCATCGTAGGTCATCTGACTCCAATCCTTTGTAACTCCCTACCCAACTGATAGATTTTTTCTGGATGACTTCCTATTGACTCGCAGGAAGCTATTCCACCAGATTGGTAATTAATCCCTTGGTCGGCAACTCTTGGTTGCTCTCTGGATAGTAGGTTTCAGTAACTATTGTAGTATTGAGAATTACCCCATGGCTACGACGTGGTCTGAAACCCAGTTGTAACACTCCATGAAGTTTGTTGGCTTCTTTGGTAGTGTCCTTTGGAGTTCTAGACTCTTCTGGTGGATGTAAATGTATTGGTCTCTAGTAGAGATCCTTTACCATTTGATACCATCTCTTTGTGCGAAATTGTCCCATTACCTACAGCCCATGCCATAGGTGTCATGTCTTTGAAGCCAAGTAAGTCTCTGAGAGGTTGACAGAGTCACTCTATTCCACTTCTCAGACCTAGCCGAAGGTCCCCTCACATATATCCTGCTAACAGGATCCGGTCGGACAGACGGCGGCGACCTATATGGTATTATTCTAACACCTTCGATGTTGTGGTAATATGGTCACAGGACGTGACTGAGATTGATATATATGATGACGTGTGGCCCCATAAGGGAGCTGGAGGGGGGTGTTGGAGACCAGAGATTCTAATTCCAAGTGGGGTTACCCTACTTAGGGTAGTTCCTAGGTATCGGGTTCTGGTATTTCTAACAGTGCGCCTGACGAGTCTGCCTTGCGAGTGCGCCTTACAGGTATGCCATGGGCATATGATTTATGTTTCGCACATGACCTCATTATGAGGTCATGGGTTTCACCTATATGACTCAGTCGAGTCATATGATTTGTTTATTGTAACATGTCCACAAGGTGCTAATCACATTATCGGTAATAGAAACGATAGTTGGCAGGTGGCCTGCTCTTTCAGAGAGGAGGTGAGAGCTGAGAACTAAAGGAGGCTTTGAGGGTGTACTGAGGAAAAAAGAAGTAACCATTCAACCAAGTATATTGAAATACTGTCTATGGAAGTCTGCCTTTTCCATCATGGAATCAGGCAGTCTTTAAATACACAAATCTGTTCATATCGAGCATGAATCAAAACTAATCAAAGGTAGCAATCGATACACTTTGGTAAAACTAATTAAGTATCAAGCGATACTCAAGACATAAAACAAAATCCAGTATCAAAGTTATAGATAAAACAAAACATAAAATAAAACCAAGTATCACACAATACTTAAACCAAATCAAGTATCAAAGTGATACTTAAAACAAAATATAAAACAACACCAAGTATCAAATAATACTTAAAACAAACCAAGTATCAAAGTGATACTTAAAACAAAACATAAAACAAAGAGTACCTATACGAGTTACATTTATTGTGTTATGAGTGGCATATGAGTTTTTGCACATGATCTCGCTATGAGGTCATTGGTTTTGAGCATGTGACCATCTTGGTCACATGACTAGTTTTTTATGATTTGGTTTCGCACATGTGACCACTTTGGGTCACATGACTATAGGCAGGAATAACACTATATAAAGAGACCAATGCGGCCAAGGATAATAGGTTCTTTACTCTTTGTTCTAAGTACTTTTCCTCCTTCTTTCACTCCATGTCGGAATGTGAAGGTTTGGTGTCGGTCCAATCAGAGCCCTTGATTTCTATCTCACAATAGGCTACAAGTCTTTAACTTCGATCACCTTTTGGGGACATCGTCGTTAATCCCTCCCCTACGATTGCTGGAAGTTCTTTCTTCCTTGTACCTATCTTTACGTTTGTTCATTTACATCGCCTCCTCATGGTCGCAATGGCTAAGTAAGCCTCTGTCCCTTCTGCCTTGTCCGCTTTACATTTGTCAGTGGTTCTGTCTCGTGCCATTGAGAAGAACCTCGCCCTGGAGGCTGAAGTCTCACGCCTTCGGCATCACATCTTTGTACTTTCTCGGCGATTTTATCGTGCTGAAAAGGAGATATCTACCTTGTCGGCTGCCCTGGCCTCTGAATGCAATACAGTTCGTGGTTTGGTCACGATTTTGGCGGCTGAAGCTCCTACGGTTATCCCCTCTTCACCTGTCCCCTCGGTCCCTTCGGTTACTACGGTGGTCTCGGTTGGAGGGGGTGGGCTAGACCCTGAGAGTTTTCAGGGTCAAGCGGAGGAGCTCCCTGGGAAGAATGTTGTGCTGGTGGTTATCCCTGCCCCCCCTGCAGCTATTGTTCTGGATGGTGGTGTGGGTGGTCCTATTCCTGATTCATCAGGATTGGAGGAGGCACTTGCTCCTGGTGTGGATAGGGTGGATCCTGGTGTAGTGACACCAGCTGCGGTAGTATCACCCCCTTTGGAGGGGCAGGTGCCTGAGTCCTCTGTGGCTGAGCCCGTGGCTGGTCGGAGAAGCACCTCTAGTGGCGCCCCTCCTGTAGTGGTGGCTGGTGATGAGGGTGGCCCGTCCACTCCTGTTGCTAGACCTGTGCCTGGGGGTGGGAAGAGGAAGAGAAACAAGAAGCACCAGGTCAAGCAAGGTCAGACCTCACCTGTGCCACTTGTTCCTGACTCGGAAGGGTCATCGCCTACGCCGGTTCACTATCGCAAACCGGCTGCAACAGAGTCTGCGGTGGGTTCGCCGCCTGCGGAGCGGGCCATGGAGTTGGAGGATGAGTTGAATACTTGGGTATGTTCCGTCAGGTGCTGGCGGCTTGGGGACTCTCTCGTTGTGGCTGCTTCCGTCGAGGTTGTTGGACTGCGCTGCCAGTGTGGTGCACCCTGGATTCTCTACGATGGTTCGTACCCCCTCAGTTAGGGAGCCCTCACCCTGGAAGTCGGTTTTCCTGTTGGGTTTACGCGCTTCGGCTTTGGGTGGTTCTTTTGTTTGGGATTGGGTGTGGGTGCCTGGCGGTTGGCGGGGATGTCCCGAGATCATTGAGTGGGGGCATTCAGGAGGGTTTTTATTGTGGAGGGGGTTATCGCTGGGTCATATTTAGGTGGCAGTAGTGGATCTTTTGTATTTTTTACGGGTAACCTGGCTGGCGGATTGGCTGGGCTGAGGAGGATTTTCTTTACCGATGATGGTTTTTGTACTTAGTGTTCGTGTTAGGGCATGGCGCGGGCATGTTTGAGGTATGGGGTTGGAGGTTTAGTTAGTTTGTAGTTAGTGGTATCTGGGATACGACAACGTGGGGGCCCGGCCCTGGGGCTCGTCGTATGCCAGTGTTGGCAGTACGAGTTTAAATAAAATTAGATTGATTTCTAAGTACTTTTCCTCATCCTTGCCATCGCTTCGCTCCAAGCGTTTCTTTCACCATCATGATAGGCCTTGATGCCTTGGATTTTGGGGGAGATATCTGAGTTCGCTCAGTAGTTCCTGGGATCTTTGGTGTTGAGGTCTGTTAGGTGTTGTATGGTGGACTACTTGTTTGCTTCTTGTTTCGTCGCTTGATAGTTGCTCACGATGCTGTCACTTCGAGCAATTCATCATGGTCACATACGAGCCCCTTTCTGTAAAATGTCTACGGCTTCCTGTCTATCGTCTACTCGCAGGTTTTGTGTTCAATTGTGGGGATTGAATATTGTGTTTGGAGGGATCACCCGTGTTGTTCTTTGGCCCAGCTCATGTTTTTTTGGGTTTTAACGGAGTCCTTAGTTCTCGCAATACAAAATGCCCTTGGGTTAGACTGTTGACTTTTCCAAGTATCACTGTGTCGTACCGGCCGCATCAATCCACTGGGGAGGGGGCCTCGCCGGCCCCCCCCTACTCATTACTACATGTTTTTACGGTCGGAATCCTACGATATTGTTTATCACCATTCCCTTGGAAGTTTTATCCTTGCGGCATATACAGTGGTTCAGCCAGGTGTCTCCTCCTCGCTACGGTGGGGATGGCTTTGACCCTGAAAAATCTTACCCCCTGGTGTGGTTTTTCATTGCTACCTGTGGTGGTGTGGGGCGATTGGCTGCCAGGAACTCGCGTTGTCTGTACGTTTAGGTGGTTCGGTTGTGGTCTGTAGTTGGCGGCTTCACCCATTGCACGTGGGGCCAAGCTTCTGTTTGTCTACTTCTGTTCCTTCGCCCTCCCCCTTCTTGTCATGTCAGTTGGGCATGCCTCTTGCCGGTCGTTCGGTCCGTGCTTGTTGCGGGACCTGTGGGGCTGGCTTTGGCTGGCTCTGCTTACCTTTTCCCGGCTTGGTTGGACTTCAGTTTGGCTGAGTTGGATGGCGTGGCTGGTGCTGGTGCCTTCGGGTATTGGTACTGCCTCCTCTGTGGCTCCCGGGTGAGGCTGGTGGGCTCTCCTCAGCTATATGGAGTCGAGGATTGTGGCTCTGTTGGCGTGGCCAAGACCAGTGGCTGCCTGATGGGGTTAGGTATAGGTGTCCTGTAGCTGTCGGATGGTTGATCTGTCTGAGGGGCTGAGGGGGCTGGATGGGCTCTGTGGTGCCTGGGGTGTGGGGCTTGGGGGGGGCTGATTGGGAGGGGAGAGGCACTTGCAAGTACAAGTCAGGCATCTGTCAGGTTGGACGATGTCTAATTAAGTGTTTCCGGCCTGATGGGGCTGTTGGATGAAGCTGCAGAGTGCTGCAAAGCTCCTTGACGACCCAGATGGTTGATGGCCACCTGTGCGGATAGTGGATTGCGACCACCTGCTAGGACTTGGTTGGATCTTGCATGCTGGGTTTTGCGGGATTTGTTTGGTTTCTTTGGTTTTGACAATGGGCATGGCTGGCAGGGGCAGGGCACCACGGGTGGAAGATAGGCCCCACTGACTGTTTAGGTCTGTCACCACCTCCATGTATTTCTTATATTTATGAGTTTTGTTTTGGGGTACAGGTAGCGGGTACAGGTCCTCCTTACCATTATGCTCTTTGGAGGTACTTGGCAAAGTGGATTTATAGGGTCGACGGCCTGGCATGCAGATGCGAGAGGTGGATATATTGGTCACCTCCTCTCTGCCATTTTGTTGCCTGTAGTTTATATTTGTTTTGATTTTGTTAGTTTTCTACTATGGTGGAGGTTTTGCGGGACGGTGTTCAGACCGGGTGGTAGTGATTTTATATTTTGTTGGATGAGGAACCTCGTTGGGTCGGTCTTTTGCTTGGCTTCAGCTACGCTTAGTGCTAGTTGGCTTCATACCAGAGGGGGGGTGCTGCGGACTTGAACCGGGGCGGGTGCTGGGTTGTTTGATGGTCTTGGAATTAGTTTCCATGTGGGCATGACTCAGGAATGGTAGGTGCGGGACTGTAGACTTAGTTAGCTTAGGATTAGTAGTATACCAGTTAGCGGTATCCCTGTGCTGACAGGGGCTCGTGGTATGCCAGTGTTGGCGGTACGAGTTTAAATCAAATTAGATTGACTTCTAAGTACTTTTCCTACTTATTAATTTAACGAATATAAAACACCTTATGATCTTTATCTTTATCGCAATGTTATCATTACACCAAGCAAGGTTCGTCATGAAATAGAGTTGGAGAAAGCGTACAATAGGCATTCTCGATAGAAGACAGAGGTCTTGTACTATTGGTAACGTAGGCAGAGGCCTAGTGCTATCGTAAGACTAAGGAAAGAAATAGAAGGAGAAGAGAAGTATTGTTTCCTGTCGCCAAGAACTCACTATCCAAGTAGGGATCGTTACAATTGGTAGGAATTGAGGCTAAGTCTGTCTCTTTTGCTGGTCCTTTCTTCCTCTCCCCTCTTCCTCACAAGAATTCACTCAGTCCTACCACCCTTCATCATTGCAGCATAGACCCCACTTCTAGTCCTCCCAGACTTAAAGCAAGGCTTCAAGTTTTTTTCTTCCTGCTCTTCACCAGGTCTAACTCTGACTTTCCTGCCAGTAGGATGTGGATCATAGATAATGGTGGCTTCATCCACAAAAACAAACCAATTTCATGCACCCCTCCAATTCCTCCTTCTCCTAGCAAGCTCCATTCTCTTCTCCTTCTGTCCTTTCCTCTAAAAAGGTTTTTTTCTGCGTATCAGAAGCTTAAAACCAGCTTCTGATATGATCTTATCCACAGATGTCTTTCCCAGACCAATATTCGCTTTTTTGGTAATGTCCTTTAACGCTAAATGAGGCTTGGCATCGATAATGGACTCCACTAACTTTCTTTTTACCTGGTAATTGGTGTTGGTCTTCCAGATCTGGGGGCATCATGGGTATTTCCATCTCTTGATTCAGCTCTTTTGACTAGTGATTGAACAGTTGCCTTAGAGATACCCATAACCTTAGAGGTTTTATCATACCCCATATCAGTATGTTTATACAGGGTATATATTTCCATATTTTGGTCTTCTCTGGCTCTTTGGGTATGTGGGGGGGTTATGGTAGAGGTAGTTGTTATAGGGATGGAGGACAACACTGTTGCCATGCCAGGGTATGAAGACTTTACGGACACGACTGTACAATACTGTATTTTTTTCTGTTATCCAGAAATCCGCCAAGACCGGGCATTACTCAAGGTTGGATGGTGCACGGAGTCTGAAATGGACCCTTTACTCTCCCCAGCACTGTAACGATCCCTCTCTGTATAGTTAGTTCTTGGTGACGGGGAACGATACTTATTGGTTCTGTCGCCTTCTTTCCTTGTCCTACGATAGCTCTAGGTCTCACCCTACGTTACCGATAGTACAAGACCTTTGTCTTCTATCGGGAATGCCTATCGTAAGCTTTCTCTAACTCGTCTTCGTGACGAGCACTTCTTGGCATACTGATAAGGGTGCAATAAAGATAAAGATTGTAAAGGTGTTTTATGTTCGTTAAAGTAATAAGTAGGAAAAGTACTTAGAACAAAGCGTGAAGAACCTATCTTCCTCGACTGCATCGGCCTCCTTTTATAGTATTCTTCCCGCCTGTAGTCATGTGACCTAAAGTGGTCACATGTGCGAAACTAAATCACAACAAACTAGTCATGTGAGCAAAGTGATCACATGCTCAAAACCCATGATCTCCTAGCGAGATTATGTGCGAAACTCATAAACCAATCATAACGCAATAAACAAGTCATATGACTCGACTGAGTCATATGCACGAAACCCATGACATCATAATGAGGTCATGTGCGAAACATAAATCATATGCACAAGGCTTACCCGTAAGGCACACTGGTCAGGCACATGTCCCATGACTCATACTTGAGCCATGTGCGAAAGCATCACAAATCCCACACATAACTAATCCTATAACCCGAATGGGTCATATGCGTGAAACAATAACATACATGTGACTCATAACCATGTGTCACGTGAAAAACCCTTTCCTCGCTAAGCCACGTTCGTGACAAGCACTCCTGTTTGATCACCATCTGAACCCTTGCAAATCAGTGATTACTACACACTCAGCCACATTGTTGTAAATACCTAAACCCCGCCCCTTGATTACTATGTTGACTGAGAGAATTGTAGGAGCCCATTTCAGACTCAATGCACTGCCCAACCCTAAATAACCCCCTGTCTTAGCGGATTTTCGGATAACAGAAAATAATACGGTACTACTGTCCAAGTCTTTACTGTAACGTGTTCACCTGGTACTAATCACGTTATCGGTAATAGATACGATAGTTAGCAGGTGGCCTACTCTTCCAGAGAGGAGGTGAGAGCTGAGAACTAAAGGAGGCTTTGAGGGTGTACAGAGGAACAAAGAAGTAACCATTCAACCAAGTATATTGAAATACTATCTGTCGAACTCTGCCTTTTCTGTCATAGAAACAAGCGGTCTTTAAATACACAGATCTGTTCATATCTAGCATGAACGAAACTTATCAAAAGTATCAATTGATACACTTTGGTAAAACTAATTAAGTATCAAAGCGATACTTAAAACAAAACATAAAATAAAACTAAGTATCAAATGATACATAAAACAAACCAAGTATCAAAGCGATACTTAAAACAAAACATAAAGTAAAACTAAGTATCAAATGATAGTTAAAACAAACCAAGTATCAAAGCGATACTTAAAACAAAACATAAAATAAAACTAAGAACTGAGTACTCGTACCGGTTACATTTGCCTTATCCTGTTGCTATAACTCTGCCATTTGTCAATAGCAGTGGATCGTAGTAGCCACATTGGACGAGGTGGAGGCGGACGTGTATGTCGTTAATACTAGCTAAATCTGACACCTTTCTAGGGATAGCAAATACAGGAGGTCAGTCATGATAGTTGTATTTAACCTGGTAAGATCTGATATGTAGGCTGTGTTTAACATATTCAGGGGAATGAGAATGGAGATGGGGGGTGAGAGATGAGGCGAGAGGGAGGGAGGATGGATAGCTTCAAAAGGTTTCTCATTTAAACCTTGACTGGGTAGTGGTGCAGGTTTTAGCATTTGTCAAGTAAGTACTAGCACTCCTATACCGGCACCGTAAAAACTCAAATAGAAGAAACATGTGCTAACGGGTTGAATTAAGCTCAACCCCTAGAAAATGGGGCAAAGTTGTAAGCTGTCAAGTTATGACTAGTTTAAGACATATGCTTTAACCTTCAAATTCAACCTCAACTCATCGCTTTCAGAGTCATGATATTGTTAATAGCCGATAAGATTAATAAATATTATAAGAGTCATAAAAAGTGTAAATAAATAATAATATAAATAAAGAAAATACTGAACTACTTCTACATTGTAATCAATTACAAGCAGCATACTTCCTAAATCAAATACTTAAATACAATAATAAACAAAATGGTGTGCCAAAGCTAGTGAAGTAAAGGTAGTGCCTATTCTAAGATTACAGTTGTGCTTCCAGAGCTTCCGGCCAGCAGGCTTTATACCCTACAGTGACAAAAGCGAGGACTAAAGCAGCAGCTAGTGAGCAAAAGACCTCGGACAGCTCCTTTGAAAGTACAGAACTGCTGCAAGTCCTATACTATCAACTACAAGCTGCAAGTCCTGTCTTGGCTGCAAGCAGCTTCAATTTCCTGTCTACCCAGTAATTTTTGAGAGCCTATCATGCGGGAGGCGGCTGAATGATTTAAGATCCTGTTTGGGAATCTTGGAAGATGGCAGCAGGAGGAAAAGGTAGGTAGCTATTTAGAGATATCAGCAAGTTCTCATAGAATAGAGGGGGGAGGAAGGAGAAGGAAATGGGTTGATATGAAGCGAAAATTATACGAATGTTTTTGCCAATGTCGAGCAGAAGACAAGGTTGTACGACAGCGTTGGTTTCACCAGAATGCGAAATGCTTATATACTGAAACCTATTCCAATATAATAGCTAGCCAATTTCGCTTTTCAAATATCTGGTTTTGGAGTTTTTTATCTTGGCATAAGATTACTCTACGTGTAATAACTAATAAGGCCAGTCAGCTACCTATCAATTATATTGAAGCATTAGTAAACTGGATGAAGTTTAATTGGAGAAACTCACAACTATGACCACAAAATCCATCTACTCTTCCCGATACCCCTGGGGAGGTTGGTCATTACAGATTGAGCAATATCTGTAATATAGACCAAACTCCCCTGCCATTCGAATACCTTAGCGGTCGAACCTATAATCAGCAGGGCAAGAAAACAATTTGGGTACAAGGAAGTCAGCAGTCTGGTTGGGAAAAAGGACAGGCAACAATTCAACTTACCATCTTTGCTAATGCAGTCCTTCGGGTCAAACCTCTTGTGTTTTTTCATTGTTTGGAAGTAGGGCGAACAATCGTGGCTGAAAAGGCACTATATGACCCCCAGGTTGTGGTTAAGTTCAACTCCAAAGCCTATGCTAATTCAGCAAATATTTTTGAATGGCTTGATGAGCAGGTTATACCTGTACTCAGTGGCTGGCTAACTCTCATGGCTCTCAACATGTTTGGTGGTTACAAAACTGATGAAGTTTTGGATACTATACGAGCCTACAATATCATCTTAAGTGTGATACCAGGGGGCTGTACCAGCATGATTCAGCCCCTCGACATATCTATTAATCGGCCCTATAAAGATATTTTAAAGGCTAGTATCGCTAATACTTTATATGAAAATCAAAGAGAAGGGGGTACTCATCAATACTGTTACTAACTCTCCTTTACTTATAGAAGGTTCTCAAAGAAAAGGTTGATGAGATAGAGGTTGAAGAAGAGCGGTGTTAGTAGAGGGAGGTCGACTGTGGGGAAGTATGGTGGGGAGGAGAAGGGTTCTTTGTACCTGGGCTGTCGGTGAGGCGTGGGAAAAGTTCACAACGAACCAGACCCATATTGTTGAACAGGCGTTCACAGCAGTTGGCCTCTCACTCCCTATAGATGGAAGTTGAGATTGTGAAATCTCCATCAAGGGTCTTGACACTTCCCTGTTTGTTGATGGGATCAAGGACTGGGCAGATGGGGCAATGGTAACTAGTGGGATGGTTGAGGAGGATGAGAATGGTGAGGAGGAACAAGATCAAGCTCCCAAGTTGGGGGTTGAGCATGATGAACTTGATGGAGAATATATCATTGGTGATACTGACTGGAAAAAAAGAAACGTTTATTTTTAGAATTTATATGTCTCTTACTTCGTAATTTGTATTGACGTAATTATCCTAGCTTCTTGGCATGACTAACTTTAAAACTACTCCAAAGCACATGTTTCTTCTATTTGAGTTTTTACGGTACTCGAGTATAGACCAATATACCCTACCCACCCAGCGGTCCTTCATCCGCTATGGGTTAGCGCCCCGATTAGGTAAGCGCCACACCAAAGGCTCTGGACTGACGTACTGTGGGTAGTGTATCATAAAGTTCGCTAAACCTACTTTGAGTTGGTTTAGGTTTTTTGGTTGTAGTTCGCAAAGATTTATGGCTTTGGTTGTGGTAAATTGGTCGAGGAGGAGAAATAGCATGGGGCGAGGAGCAAAGAAAAAAGAGAAAAAGCTGAAGAGAGGTTTGCGTCGGAACGGTTTATATAAGAGCCAAAATATCTTATGATTATCAGGGCCGGAATATGTATGATACCGGGCGGGCGGGCTTTACCCGGGCTTGCAGGGCAAGGTGTGAGGAATTCGGTAAATAGTTATTTCTTCAATTTTTTTTAAGCTTCTTGACTTCGCCAGCATTGCATGGTAAATTTAGTTCGCCCAGATTTTCAAGGCTGCGGGTGGGAAGCTTCTTTACTCGTATTGCGCACAGCTCCTGGCTGGGGACATCCTGACATTAAAGGGTAAAGGTAAGCACTTAATGAGCACGTTAGACCTAAAAGAAGTAGCATATAGTACTTTCCTTTTCATTCGGCCTAGCTATCTCAGCAGATGTATGCGTCCCTTGTGTCAACTTGAACCTCAATCTCTCCCCCTCCGTTCCCGAGAACCGGTACAAATGGCTTGTTGTAATGCGTCATCTCCGGGCGACTGAATCGCGGAGGGTGCGGTTCGTACACCGATCACCTTAAGCCGACTAGTTGACCGATATGGAAACGGCCTTTACAGCACAGGTACTTCGTACAGCTTACAACTCATCCGTGCTGTTAACCCTTCAGAAGTGCTAGTGGGTTTCTGCGCATTAGGGATACCTCTAACCCCCCCCTCCTCCGCTTCCGATGTTCGCAAGGCAGTCAGTTCGTGAGCAGTTTGGTGGATGGTTACCTCAATGCAAGGATCCGCCGCTGCAGATTGGCCTTATTTTATTTTTATTTTTTAGGGCTGGGTGGGAATATCACCTTAAATCTCTTGCATCCTTGGATCTCATTTCTGCTAAAATATAACACCTTTTCCAATCGTCTATCCCCTGCTGTCGAGATTCTGTGACTGGTCCTTGAGTTTGGACCCCCGGTCTTGGTGACTTGTTTTCCCAGCTGGCCTCTCCCATTCGTTCGTTGGAGAGTTTTTAGGGTTCCACTGTGGCACTCTTGCGAGACGGAGATCTATCATATTGTAGCTTTGTCTACAATTTCTCGATTGAAAGTGTGGTACCACACGCGCATGATACAAGTACCAGTTGACGCAAAAAGTAATGAGTACCGTGCTATACTTTGGCATTTTTTTTTACTGAAAAAACCTAAGCAATTGCGAAATATATAATGCTACTTATTTACGAGTGATGAGCCTAGGTAATCCCGTGAGCCAGATATCCCGAATGTGAAATGAATTGACTCTGAGGGCCCCTGTGCCTGGGTACGTTGAATGTCTTACACTATGATATTCCCCCAACCTGCCAAAAAGGAACTTGAAGATACTGACCTCCTCCGTACAAGCTTCCAGCGCACGTGAAGTCAACAATCCCCTTTCTCATAACTTTATAATTCTCATCGCATCCAAATCCCACCTAGGTTGAAAGGTCAAGCGGGATGGCTTCCATAGTGGATAATGGCGGTCTCTAGATTCTCGCGCAAGATCTCAAGTTCGAGGGGAAGCACGGTCTGGGGGTCATGGTTTGGTGGACATTGTCCGCCAAACAACTCCACGATGGTAAGAGTTGGATCTTGTTGTCCAGGACCAGGATTCGGAAATACAGCCTTCTCTATATTAGCAAATGACAGGCACGCAAGGGTTAGAGAATAAAAAGGACAAAAGTACCACAGTGGAGACTGTGAATGGAGTACCAGGAATGGCATGTGAGATTTCCAGTGTTACACGAATCTGATCATTTATATTCAGCTTTATCAAGATGACCACCATCACTCGGCCTCCAGACCCGTCGTGCCAAATACGACGGGCATTGGTCAACTGGACTCCAGTGCTAGACCAACCGACCTCTAGAACGACAGAGGGAAAATCTCTTGCCACCCTACCAGGACCAACTGGAAGGAATGAGAAGTCTGGCTCTTTCACGGTATTCGCATGAGGTCCAATAAAATTGTCAATCCCTAGTAACTCAGCGCTCCTATTGGCGACAGTAATCCGGTGCACTTACTTGGGGATACCGGCTTCATTATTGCTCTACCAGCCTCACTATTGATGAGGTTTGCCACCCTCCACCGTGGGTATTGCTCAATTAGCCACGCGCCCGCAGCCTCATGCAGGAGGTTGGGCATGACCACCGTTAGAGGGTGGTCTAGGGCTGAGAAGTGGACGCTAATGCGCATTAGCAAAAGGTCATAGCATGTCACGAGGGGTTTTACCGGAAACTGTGTTCTTCAAGGTGACTATTGACATGGTCGAAGAGGCTATCGAGTACCAAATTGGAGACGGCTAAATCGAGATTGGCAAACTGGAGTACTTCGGGCTTACCAGACTTGATTGCGTCACGGATGGTTTAAAAAACCTTTTCCGCCGCCATACTAGTCGCTCGAGTCGTAGGAGAAGACATGTCGGAGGAGAAGGTGTAAGGTGGTGTTGGCGAGGGGTTGAAAGGTTAGCTGAGGGTAGAGGCGTAAGCTGCTACTGCTTGCGTGTGTTGTGGCGGGAGGGGAAAGTTGCGGCCCTGGTTGGTTCTTGCCGGGTAAGAACTGGAAAAGTTGAACCTCACGCTAAGACGTCCAAAATTCCCTCTCCTGCATACGAGGGTGGGGGAACTAACCCCCACGGCCCTAGCTTAAGACACAAAATAGTGGAAAGCATAACCGTGCCAGGGTTCCCGCCACTTCGAAAGACGCTAGGCGACCTTCGAAGATTGAAGGCACTTCTACGGAGTGCCGGACAGTTCAATGAGATGGACAGCTCAACAGAATCTTTATTATACATGGGTAGAATTATTGAAATTGTCAACCACAGAACGCCCTACTTTACGAAACAAATCCTTCTGAAGCTTTTGCCTCTTATTCTGATCCCTCACAGCTGCTCGCATTTGCTTAGAAATTTCCTTCAATGGTTTCTTGACCTTCTTTTCTGCTGCTTTTGTCACCACATCAAGTGTGCACTGTGCCTGCTGAACCTGCTTTTAAATGCTGTCCTGCTTTTTCTGCCGCACCATTGCCCTTGCCTCATCAACATTCATAGTCCTGCCCTTCTGAAGAGACCTTCGGCTCTATTTCTGTCATGTAGCACAAGCAAGTTCAGCGGCTTTTGTTTGCGTAAGATTGTCAAGTGCCTGCTGCGTCATATGTGCCTGTACAAGTCTGCCCTTAATGACAATTGGTAGACTCTTGCTTGTCGATGGTGAGAGTTTGCCAAGGTTTGATAGAAGACTATCTGCATGAATTTTAAGAGTCCAAACTGTTTGGTAAGTTGCAGGTAGGAGTTCCACCTGTTGCGAAAGTGTGGATGGAGTTTGAGTATCATAGAATTCCTGCTCGATAAGCTTCTCCACTACAATATCAGGAGTGAAAGAAATCAATCCAGTCTTTTGGAAGGTGGAGCGAATTGTTCTAGGCTTGAATGTAAGAGAACGGATAGAGTTGAGTGCATTCAAAAATTTGACCTTGTCGAACTCGGAACACCCACTTCGTGTAGCAGAATCAACAGCCTCTGCTTGGTAATGTTTATAAGGCTAAAATACAACCACATCAAGTGGCTGTAATAAATGGGTACAATGAGGAGGAAAACAAAAGAGTAAAATCTTGTGATCATCACAAAACTGTATAAACTCTCTTGTACAGTATGAATCATGTCCATCGAGGAGAAGCAATATCCAAGCTCCAAGTTGCCAGCGACGGGAGCACTTTTTGAAATGGTGAAGCCAGTCCATGGCATGCATATCGTTTGGATATCCAGTTTCCGAAACCCCAACCAAGACATCACCAGGCAGATCTGTCTGCGAATACCAATTTTCCATATGAAGTATGCCGGGAGCAATAACTATGGGGGAAAGTACTCCACAATTACTGCTAATGGTTTCAATTACAGTTACTAACTCGCAATAACTCAAACTGGCTATATACATTGGATGTGTTGGCTCTCGAGTTACAGCCCACTAGTCCCTTACAATCCTAATCCTACATCCTGTTTCATCAATATTATAGCAATCGATATCCAAAATTTCCTTTTCTTCAGTCACTTTCTTATATTGAAGATACCAATTACGCAGATAATCGCTATGATGAGCCCTTTTTCGATCCACCTCATATTATAGATTTCTGTTTTCGGATCTTGTATTTGGGATGTCGGGAGAGGAACCGACGTGTCCATTTCTCACTAACACTTGGTAGTGGAGTTGCAGCATCTGAATGTGAGCGGAGGAGGATTGAGTTTGTATATTTTCTGATGAGATAGTATCGTGGTGGAATTCCTATCTTATCCAATCTATTAAGATACTGACATAAGCCCATCTCTTGGGCTTCACTCAGTTTCCTATTTGGTGAAACTCGTTCTTGACGAGATTGCCGACCATTCCATCATGCGTGCCGGCGTTCTTTAGGGACATTGAACCCCTGTGCAATGGCAGCCACTTTCTGGTTTCCTTCTCCATTGGGCGCCTCAATTGCTTCTTGCATTCGGGCTTCAATTGTGGAGTAAGCTTCGGCAGACATAGCGAGGCGTGGTGGAACCGGGAGTTGTTGTGGTGAAGAAAGGTGGTAGCCTTAGTATAGTTCCGTTGAGCTGTCCATCTTGTTGAACTGTCCGGCACTCCGTAGGAGTGCCGTCAATCTTCGAAGATCGCCTAGCGTCTTTCGAAGTGGCGGGAACCTTGGCACGGTTAGCACCTTACCAGCAAATCAACATTCAAATGCGAGAAAAACTGAATACCAGTGGAACCAAAAGGGAATGACGTATAAGGGAGAAAACCCCATAGGAACAAAACAAAATATTATGGGAGTAGCATCGTATTGCTTGCGGTGAGATGGGGGAACTGGGCAGGCAGTTTGAATCGGGAAATTAGGTTAACATAAGATATAAGTGGGGTATATAAAGAAAATAAAAAGTGGGCAGAGGCTTATACCTCCGTTGTGAATGGTACTAACTTACATGGTATCAGTTTCGGGAATAGTTGACCTTCTGGCCTGGGCGGGTATATGAGAGATAAGGTTGATATTATTGCACGGAGAAGTCCGGTCCGTCCGTCTTCCGGGCGGGACCGGACGGGCTGTCCGCTGTGGTCGGTAATTTAACTTATACAGGTACGTCCTAGTTCAAATATGGGAAGGACACAATCCCCTATACCTGTAGGTCCTCTAGGGTGAAATTCGAGTACGGGTGATGTTTGGTGAGGTTTTGGATCAGGTGATGATCTACTTTACGAGTATATTCTTTAGACACCAATAGTCATTTTCATTCCTAGTTTTCTTGTGGCTTCTTGTGTCTTCTTCCCTATTCTGAACCGTTTGACCACACTCTAGTACTTTCTTCAACTCTAATGGGCTGGTAATACTGCTCCGGACGCATGCTGGTCTAGCAGTGTTTTCATTTAGCTGAATATATCTCATTGCAACTTGCGAGTACAGTAGTTCCGTTTTGCTCTCGTTGCCCACAATGTGCACGATTTATTGACACCCGGCAGTGGTTTTAGATCTAGGATGCACAGGATTTGAATACCATGCACATCTAAGGCATGGCCATCATGTACCAGGTATCAAGGGTAAATCTATCGAACCCATCTGGTTGGGTGAGTATCTACTCGGCCACTCAGGGAAAGGTATTCCCTCTAGCCACTCGGCGAGAGTTTGATAGACTCTTCTCCTTCACCTAATTTTTAGTGTAGATCGGCCGAACAGCTGCATAAAAAAAAAGGTTGTTACACACATAGTTATCTCGAAAAATCGGACAAGGTTCGACAGGCTTATGCTCACACCTTAGTACTCACATCGGCGGTATCACACTAGATCACCCGGTCGTCGGGTATTTGGTATCCGCATAATGCGACTGGTCTATTAGAAGTTGGCCCCGGCCCCCGTAGAAGGAGTACCCAGTCTTTAGCCTTGCCCTTCTCATCGTAGATTGAGCCAGCGCTTCCTATTCTGCAATTCCTAGATTTCGTTTCTGCTGCTTGAAGTGTATGGTGCGGTTAAGGTTTTGCTCTTTTATATACCCAGTTGTTTTCTTTTTTTGACTACAAGAGCCCAGCTGTATACAGAACGGATTGTCCATCGCATAGCCTTCTCGTCTCACCCTACTTCCCTCGTCAACCAACCAACCAACCAACCATGGCGCCCCACGAACATTCTCCTCGAAACTCGACATTTGCATATGACCTATACGGCGCCATTGGTATGTTCCAGAGGGATCCCAGGAAGGACAGGAAACTGGCCTCCATCATCAGAGAAAACCATCTTAATACCTCTGGTGCCTGCGTTTTCGAGTTCTGTCAGGAATATAATCTCGTTCTCGGCGTCAGGGCCGAGGCCTGTTCGGTCCTGCTGCTGAAGCCCGATGAGCATGCCCGCCCGTCCCCTGAGATGGCGGTATTATAGCATGTGCTGCAGCCAATGAAGGGGAGCCTGATACTGAGGACCACATGTGTGGTCAGGCTTGCCAGATGTGTCACTGACAATATCCTCGGCCGGGAGGGTTTCTGGGTCTAAACCGAGTTGTCCACTGTCGAGACAGCCCTAAACTAGAAGCTCACCGTCCTTAATCGCGGTGGCCGAGTGATGTTCTCCAGTCGATATTTGAACAACCTTGTGACCCTTTAAGGTCTTAGACGACAGTGGAAACGAGAATCACGACACTGTCTTCTCTAGTATGCCGGGGACCGCACATCCCGCACCAGCCATAGTGATTGAGTCCCCACGCCCAGGCTGTCCCTCCATTAGTAATTGTATAAGGAGTGGCAGGAGACAGTAGCGGTGTACTTGACCTGGGGCCGGGGAAGACCGAACTCGCGAGGGGTGAGCCCTTTGAAGCGGGTTCCCTCGACAACAAGTCTCCTGAGTTGGAACCGTCGACCACCACCCCCACGAAGTCACATCCCCCGCTGCACGGCCGAGGATACGATCAGCACCGATGCCAACCAGAACAATGTTCTTGAGTGTAGATAGTAGGACAGGGATGCTCTGTATATGGGTCTTCTCATTTAACCTAAGAATACTGTCAGAGTACTAAACAACGAACCATTAACACTTGTTGACCCAAGTGAAGAATTGATCCCATACTCTTAATGTTCCCCACCCATAAACCTTGCCGTATCTGTAACGGGGATCGAAATTCTATCACCGGCGGCAGTGTTTTTAATTACAGTACTCCCTGGGAACGCTGTAACAAGCCCCTGGAGGTTAACAATTTGATAAGGTTATGCGGGTTAGGGG
>NW_003299113.1:0-67368 GCF_000151645.1 Tuber melanosporum | reverse complement strand
ATTTATGTGCTCTCCGATAGATCCGGAGGCTCTTCGCTATCGTCACCGGAGCCCACGTCTCGCATAGGAGGAGTACGCATTGTTTCCCTCCTAAGAACATGGAGATCATTACCTCGCTCCGCACGCACGAGTCATCGAGTTTGTTCGTCTTCCGAGTTTTTGTCGCCACGCCTTGCGATGCCACCTCCTCCCCGCTGTGCTCCCCTCATTGCCTCACAAATACCGAGATCATCACCCCGGTAATTACCAGGGATGGTAGGGGTGGGTTGCCGTGGTCGCAGCAGCAGCGATTGTATGGTAGGTATATAAGGCCGGGAGTGAGGATAGGTTTCTGTGAATACACCGCGCCCTGCGAGTAGCCACTTGTCTCCCGGGACCCAGTCGTACGGCATAGAGTTTCTAGGAATATAGGGATGCAGCGTCAGGTTGTGTCTACCTTGGTACAGTCGTGTCCGGAAAGTTTTCGTATCCTCGCATGGCAACCGCACAACCACAACCCCCAACCATAAAAATTTCAAAAAAATTGTAAAGAATTCAACTAAAGAAAACATGATAGTATTGCTAGTAAACAATAAAAAAACATTATTACCATTTTGTATGGCCTCCATTTGCATCCAGTACCGCTTGCATTCTCTCAGGCATCCTATCTATCCATCCATCCAACTTCTCTTGGGGAATTAAATCCCACTCTTCCTTTGCTGCCTCAAACAATTCAGCTGCACTATGAGGCCTTCTTTCCAGTCTGGAGAATCGCTTGGTAAGGGCTCTTTTGAGTAGTGCCCATGTGTTCTCAATAGGATTGAGATCTGGTGAGTTGGGTGGCCAAGGGAGTTTTTTGTAATCACAGTCTGCTTACAATTTTCGATTTTCCTCACTACTATGCCAGGAAGCATTGTCTGCAGCAAGGTAGATATTGTCAGAAGGTCTATCCAGACCCTCTATAAAAGGGATAAGGTAAGGCTGGTGGATCTGAGTTGCATATTGGTGAGAGTTTAGGCCAAGTCTGTCTATTTTACTGGTCCTTTCCTCCTCCCTTCTCTTTCTCACAAGAATTAACTCAGTCTTTCCTCCCTTCATCATTGCAGCATATACTCCAATGCTAGTCCTTCCAGACTCAAAGCTAGGCTTTAAGTTTTTTTCTTCCAGCTCATCACCAGGCCTAACTCTGACCTTTCTGCCTGTTGGATTTGAATCATAAACAATGGTAGCTTCATCCACAAAAACAACCCAATTCCATGCCCCTTTCCAGTTCCTCCTTCTCCTAGCAAACTCCCTTCTTTTCTCCTTTTGTCCTTTTTTCTAAAAAGGCTTTTTCCTAGGTATTAGAAGCTTAAAACCAGCTTCTGATATGATCTTATCAATAGTGGTTTTACCAAGACCAATATTCGCTTTGTTGGCAATGTCGCATAATGCTAAATGAGGCTCAGTATCGATAACTGACTCCAGTATCTTTTTTTTTATGTCGGTAATCTTGGTTGGTCTTCTACCTCTTTTTGCATGGTGAGTGTTTCCACTCCTAGATTTAGCTCTTTTGACCACAGACTGAACAGTTGACTTGGATACACTTAAAGACTTAGAAATTTTGTCATATCCCATATCTGTATGTTTATACAGAGTATAAATTTCCTTATTCAGGTCTTCTCTTGCTCTTAGGTTATGTGGAGCGGCCATGGTGAGGAGGATTGTTGTAGTGATAAAGTGTTGCAGGGTTGCACCTCAGGGGTACGAAAACTTTCTGGACACAACTGTACTTGACATGGCTATGTCTATTCTCCCAATCTTGGTACATAGGAAAAATGGAAGTAGGGGAGGGGCCGGCGGGTGAGGGGCAGAGGTAGGGAGGAGAATGGATGATGGATTGATGGGCATAAGCAGGACTGAGCCTGATTCAGACGATTGGCATTTTTCAGGCGAGAATCGTAAGCAATATACTCGCCGGACAAGCTCCAAGCCCAGATTACTAATCCCATCTGCCCCCCTTAGCCTAGTAACCTATTACCAGTATGATACTTGGATGTGGACTAGAGTCATCTCGTTGGATAGTTTAGCAGTCATGGGAGTGTTTGTGCAATCACCGACTGCAACTATAGTAGGTTGAATTTTGCAGTGAACAAATGATATCCTCAGGTGAATTTTATGCTATGCTGTTTACAAGAGCAAAATATCCCCTCTTGCATTAATTGTCTCCACAAGGATAAAGTAGCGAAAAGGAAAAAAAGGTGTGCTGTACATAGTGCTGGGTAGGGTGAAAAGTGGAAGAAGTAATTACAAAAGCTATTTCCACAAAACAAGAATTTAGTATCAACCCCAATCACAAGTCACCCATGCTGACCAGAGACTAACCCTTTTGCCATTTGTATAAAAAATGCACAATGCTAACCAGCATCCACAGCATCCCACATACTATATATCACACCTCATTGTGTACCACCTATTGACGTATCCCCTCAGTCATTCCTACTATCACTTTTATCTGGATCTCCACACTCATCTGGTACATTGAAAGGCCCACAAAGAGCCATCAATTTCATTATCTCCTCACTGAGAACTAGGTGGAACTGTCTGATTGTTAGGTCTATTGCTCCTGGCTTAACATCTGTAGCATCTGGCATACTTTGATTGCGCGAGTATTTGTGTAGGCAGTCTTGTAAGATAATAAAAACAATTTCTATATTTTTGATAGTATCAGGCAACGATTTGCAAAGTTTCTGCAACCCATGAAGTTTGATATTGTGACTCTCGGCCATGGTTATTCGCAGCAGAATCAATGTGTTCAAAGCACTAAAAATAAGTCCATCAACCGATTCAAAGTTGGTGTTATAAGGGAGGAAATATACCTTGATTCCTTTTTGTTCAATATATCAACCACCCTCCACTCAAACCTTTGTGACTAGGTTGTGCACATCCATGAAATAATTGAGATATTCAGACCAGGATATGTTGAATTGGAGGGGCGGGGTATTGTGATCTTCAATTGGAAGTTTATCAGCCTCAAAAGATCCCCATTCCTGCACCAGTCATATACATATGCCTTGAAAATCTAGCCAGCCACTGTTTGGTGCCAAAATTGGAAGGCAAGCTGATTGTAGAACTCAAAACATCTCAGTTGTGATTCTATCTGTGTCTTATCATAGACCCTGTGAGCAATGAATCTGAAAGCAATCTGAGCACTATACAAGTGCCAGTTGGGGCTAGATTCTATAAGAGCCATCTTGTACAAAGCTTGCTGATGTACACTATTTCCTATCATTTGGAAACCCCCTTGCGCAATCAATGTCTCTATTTCAAGATCAACTTTGACAAGGTAGACATTGATGCTACCATTATAGCCACTGACATTCCTTATAGAGATTGTCTGCAAGCAGGTCCAGGCAATGGGGCCCAAACTCATGAAGGTTGTGAAGAGTATTGCAATTTGGCATGCAGTAAGAGGTGACGTCCTTACTATTATCATGTAGTTTGGTCAGCTCATGTCTTGCTTATCAGTGTGGCTGATTGATATATTCATCACTGGGTTTGATAAAAAGACTCTGTTGAGGAAGCCTCACTAAAAATGTCTAATCAGACCTACTTGACAAATATATCTATCAGCCACACTCATAGAAGGAAGAAGAGGCTCGGATGTGAAAGTGGTGACAATCTTATCCAATCCCCAGTTGCTTACATAGTGCGAGACAGCATTCCTATCCTTTGCCCACTGCTCGGAAGGTTTTATCTTTACAGGTGGAGCCTCCAGTACCACAAACTCACTGTGGTATTTCATATTCTAGCTTTCATGTGTAAGAGCGCTATCTATCAAAATCCATAATGACCGATTTTGATCCTAGGGAAGGTCGAACAGGTAATTGGCATTCGACCTTTTACCACAGGAATCGTTATCAAACAAATAGCACTTGTTGTCATTTGTGCGAAAAACAGTTGGTTGACCTGCCAGAATCTGGCATACCAGGAAATATGAAAGAAAAAAAGATTTTCCTATATATCTGTCAAAATAGGGTCAGAAAAGAACCAATTCAAGTCCTACGCACCTGAACCTAGTTGACCATCTAATTTGTAATCATGATTCAAGTCTATCACTGGGGCCCCAGTCTCAGAGTCAATGTCTGACCATTTGTCTAACTCAATCTGTGATAGATGGCATTTGATTTTCTCGAACTCTCCACAGACAAGAAGTTGCTTCCCTCTACAAGGAAGCTTCGACCTAACCTAGAGCACCTTGAAAACTCTCTCCTCCTTTCCTTTTTGCGAATTCCAGATCTGGAAAGGCTCCATCTCCTATCTCCTTAAGATCAACTTTATATTCTGGACGCAAGTAGTGTCCCGGGTAGGGAATAGAGAATGTACAATCTGCAGTAACCTGTAGCTGCTTTCCCTACAATTGATCATAGAGGCGTCGCATTGTGTCAACTGTATGAATGCTATTAAACCTGGGGCAATGGTAGAAGTTTAGTTTATGATGGTGGTCCAAAGAATTACTCAGTTGTGTTGATGGTTGGGGGTGTGTATGGTGGTGTTTGTCTGTAAATGTGTGCTGGTAGAGGTGCTGGTGGAGCACTAAACTAAATAAAACTGCTACAAGAGGGCAACCCAATTACCCGACGCGCTACATGTCATGATGCCTGCAGGCGAGAAACTATGGGCTTGGCAATAAACCCTTCCCAGTGTTCCCAATGGGACAGTCCATCCACCCTGAAGGCGGACTACAGTGGACAGCGTTGAGCAGTCCTGTCCGGTCTTTTTCAAAACATGCCCCGAGACTCAGTACAAAGGACTATAGTCCTGCCATCTCCAGTGAAGAATATTTCATCTGAAATGTTTCATTACTCAAACTAGTAAGCAATGTCACCCCACGCCTGGATTGGGTACTACTGGTTGCAGCCAAATACACTCACTTAGTGCTGAGCTACCAGACTTTATGATATAAATGTACATTGCCGCCACCAGTGGAGTTGCTACTACTCGATACGCCCCAGGTGAATTTTAAAAAGATGAAACAAATATCATTATAACATTAATCACTAAAACAAAGGAAAACATAAATAGAAATATATAGACTCAGAAGAAAGTCAAAACTAATGTTAGCCAACAGAGGAGGAATGAAGACTAAGTGAATAAAGTTCCAACACCTTCAGAGTACTCTCCATCCAATTCACATCAGAGTTTATCCTGCCGTATACAATTCCATAAGCTGCTCAGGATTTGAGGCATTCAGATACCTCAATAATGTCGTCTCCTAATTGATTCTGCTGATTCATAAGTAGTAGCTTAGAACTATGTAGAAATGAGTAAGTTAGTTTAATAGTTCCACTAAAGATAATGAAATAAGATAGTAAGAGATAGATCCTCACCTGCGAAAAAAGTCTTTCAGGCTCTGCCAACATTGCCCGTATAGCAAAGGTATCAAGAGCCATCTGAGCTACAGTCTTTTAACGTAAATCATCAACATGATCGATCCCATACTGCAACAGCCCCGCATGCAGATCATCTTCGGTTTCACGGGCAAGGTATTGGTCAAGTTCATCCTAGTAATCTCCTCTCAGTCTTTGTCTTTTTTTCCGCTTCCAGTCAGGTAAATTTCTGAGGACAGATAAGCTATCAGAAAGGGTCGGTGCAGCTGCTGGGAGTATAATAGTCGTGGCAATCGGAAGCAGTGTTTCGTTTTGGCTTGTAGATTTTGATTGATAATCTCTCTCCAAAATCTTTTGTACTATACTTGTAACTTATTCGCAAGGTGCTAATCACGTTATCGGTAATAGATACAATAGTTGGCAAGTGGTTTAACGTGTTCGCAAGGTGCTAATCACGTTATCGGTAATAGATACAATAGTTGGCAAGTGGTGTAATGTGTTCGCAAGGTGCTAATCGCGTTATCGGTAATAGATACGATGGTTAGCAGGTGGCCTGCTCTTCCAGAGTGGAGGCGAGAGCTGAGAACTAAAGGAGGCTTCGCGGGTGTACTGAGAAACAAAGGAGTAACCATTCAACCAAGTATATTGAAATACTGTCTGTCGAAGTCTGCCTTTTCTATCGTAGAAACAGGCAGTCTTTAAATACACAAGTCTGTTTATGTCTAGCATAAACGAAACTAATCAAAGGTATCAATCGATACACTTTGGTGAAACTACTTAAGTATCATAGCGATACTTAAAACAAAACATAAAACAAAACCAAGTATCAAACGATACTTAAAACAAACCAAGTATCAAAGCGATACTTAAAACAAAACATAAAACAAAACCAAGTATCAAACGATACTTAAAACAAACCAAGTATTAAAGCAATACTTAAAACTAAACATAAAACAAAACCAAGTATCAAACGATACTTAAAACAAACCAAGTATTAAAGCAATACTTAAAACAAAACATAAAACAAAACCAAGTATTAAAGCAATACTTAAAACAAAACAAAAAACAAAACAAAGTATTAAACGATACTTAAAACAAACCAAGTATCAAAGCGATACTTAAAACAAAACATAAAACAAAACCAATAACCGAGTACCCAGACTGGTTACATTCCCCAAAACAAAACAACTGTTTAAACAAATATAAACTAATAATGATCAAAAGCAGAGTCTGAGAAACTAAAGGCTTCAGTTTCCGCTATGAATTCTTCATCATAAGTGTCACACTAGGGACAAGAAGAAATCCTAAGAAAACATTTAGACTCAAAGAAATGCAGGTCACAGTAGTCACGAATACCAGATTTGCGCTGTACATCAACCCAAGCGTGATCGCAATCAGGACAGTAGTCTATCCAGAGGATTTCGAAATAGTCTTCAAGTTGGATAACATCGCTGTTCAACAACAGTCCAACAATCTGTTATCGCAGCCTCATATTAAGTTCCACATTATTTGACATCGTTATGGTATTCGGATGGTAATTGGTAATCAGATAAGGTTGTCCAGAGCCTGCTCCATAGCTTGATTTTCTTCATCGCTGCTTTTGAATTCTGACTCAAAGTATGGGGCCCAAAGTCCATCCATGGCTTCGAGTTCTGCATGCCATCGCTCAGTTTCTGGCATCGTAGGTGTCCAGCACATGGTGATGTAGTTGATCGTTGGGGAGAGGGATTTGTTCGGCATGTTGCTTTTCCACCATTTGTTCACCATATCCATAGCATGTTCTAGTCCTTCTAGTGGTTTCCAGCTATTCTCGCTCTTTAGGTATCCTTTCCATTTGACCAGGAACTGATCATTTCCACACCACACGTGGTGGACTTGGATTTCTTCGACTTCCCATTTATCTTTCTTATCAATAATAATAGGTGTAGGTCGAGAATGGGTTCTTCTAGGGAACTTGAAGTCGTCATTTGGGTGGAATCGTTTGATAGTAGAGGCGTGGAATACTGCAGTATTGCGGCATCACATGCGTCCATCCATCTGGACAGTTTAGTTTTCTGTATGCTCGTCAAAAGATAGGACCTTGAAGGGTCCTCGCCATCGGGGCTGTAGTTTCTTGCTGCATCCCACCTTGGTAATCAATATATTTCCATGTACCATGAGCATATCACCTGGTGGGATAGGAACATGTTTGCATCATCGCTTCCGAGCAGTAGTGGTGCTTCGGAATCGGGCAGCTTTAACCACTTGGAAGGCATCGTTCCGAATTGCTTGATGGCAGTTTAGGTTGTCATCGGAGGCAGTGACAGAGGAGTTCTTAAATAGAGTTTTTGGTAGGAGATGGTATTGATGGCCGAAGATTGCCTTTTATGGGGGCATTCCCCAGGTGTCTGAAAATCCGGCATTGATATATGCGACGAGTTCAAAGAGGGCTGGTTCCCAGTTGGTTTGTCGTTCATTGATCATGTTCCTAATTCCAGTCTTAACTTTGAGGACTTTTCGTTCTCCTTGGCCATTAGTCTCATGGTGTCTAGGGACAGCCATAATGTGGTTTATTCCGAGGGAGGTCAAGGTTTGCTTCCAGAATCTGGCGGTCAAATGGGGATCAGCATCACTGACAATAGATAATGGGTACCCATGGGGGATAAATAGGTATCTTTGGAGGTTATTCCAGGTATCTTTGGAGGAATCAGTGACCCCCATTGGTATGAGCTATGTATATCTGGAAAACCGATCTACAGCTACCAAGATGGTGTCATATCCTGCGGATTTGTTGAATGGTTCTGCGAAATCGATGGCATAGGATTAGAATATTTCATATGGTCATAGGAGGCTCTGCGCTTTCCTCTCAGGTAGTTTTGTTTGCTCCCTATTTGCCTGGCAGAGTTCGCATTGTTTGATGAAATCGCGGAAGTCCTTTTGCATTTCGGGCCAGTAAAGATATTCTGAGGCATATTGGAGGTTGCGGTCCACACTATGGTGTCCTTTGTTGTGGATTTCGGTGATGACATATTCCCTAATAGTCATTCCATTGAACATATGGCCTTTCAGGATGTATAGGCAATGTTCGCCATAACGGGCACTGGTATAGACCATTCCGTTGGACATGTTGTAGGGGGTGAGATCTCCATGTCTAGAACTATCCATAGCTTTGAAGTAGATCGGATCATGGCGATAGCCTGCTGTCAATTGGTTTCGGAAAGAGGAGGTTAGTTCTTCTGTAGTAGATCTAATGTCTCGTTCATCCTCAATGAGAGATCCTCTTGTCGGTTGGATAGGGGCTTCCTCTTCTTCAAAGGTTTCATAGACTTGCCGGCAATGTTCCTGGATTATGGAGGAGATGAAAGAAACAATGGTTTCATTGTTGTATACTGGTAAGGGTCCACCTTATAGTGGTCGTGAATTGCTTATGGGAGGCGAGGATGGCGGAGCTGACTGTGGAGAGAGTAGGTAAGCTATTGCATCCACGTAGGCTACAGCTTGTTCGAGTTCTTCAAGACCTTGGTGTCATGTTGGGAAAGGATTAAAGGTAATGGGAGATTGGGTTGACCCATCTTTATCGATCATCTCTTCTGCTCCTTCTGCGGTGTCGAAGCTGGTATTTTTGGAATCGTCAGCAGACATATAATACGATCGCTGGTATCTGTTGTTGAATTTTATTTCAGTCTGGTGAAAGAGGCAAGTATCGAGGTAACAGTGGGACCAGTGGAGTCTGCTTTGTTCAAGCTCATGAGGAGGTGTGCTGCGAAGGGTGCAATTGTCTTCCCATTTGTCATCAATATCTTTCCCTTGTTCTGTTCCAGCCGCTCTGTACATGGTGTAAGAGAAAGGATTGGAGGGAGCGGCAGAGCTGGCGGTGGCCATCGATGGTCCTTGTTCATAGGAGGTGTCATCAGGTCTATCTTCGCTTTGTCTTGTGTGGTCATGAACAAGAGGAGGGTCTGTGAGTTCTTGGTTCTCATATAGGCGGGAGAGAGCATCAGCTAAATAGTTCATTCTTCCAGGGGTACAGATGATTTTCGTGTCATATTTGCTGATTTCTCCTATCCATAGTGTTCTTCTCCTTCCAGGAATACTTTCAGTTTTAAGGTTAGTGAGGGGTTGGTGATCGGTGACAATGGTGAAAGTATTGCCCATCAGGATGTGATTGAATGTGACAAGAGCATCAATCACAGCGAGGGCTTTCTTGTCCGTCGTTCCATAGTTTATCTGTGAATTAGTGAACTTCCTGCTGTGTAATGCCACTGGTCTTGCCATTTCATGGGAGGCTCCTTGTCCAACCCATGCTCCAACTCCAACATCCGATGCATCAGTAATCAGCCCTATTGGTTCTGGCTTACTGTAGTCGATAGGTTGTATAACGTTGGCATTTTCAATCAATTCCTTGATATTGGTAAAGGCTTGGTCATGGGTGTGGGTCGAGACAAATTCTGCATTGCCGGTAAGGTCAGTGAGCGGTGCTGTCACAGTGGCGTAATGTGGTAGGAACTGGGATCTATAGTTAACTAAGCCTAGGAATTGCATGAGCTCCTTTTGATTCTGGGGTGCTGTCCATTCTGTTAAACAGGATATTTTTCCAGGAGCTGTATGGATCCCTTCGTCATCTATCATATCTCCTAGGATATTGAGCTTATTGGCAAATAGGATTGATTTGTTTCTACTAGTGTAGAATTTAGCTTCCCTTAGTTTGGTACAAACCAAACCTATATGGTAGGCATGTTCTATTTTGGTGTTCGAGAAAATGAGAATATCATCAATGTAGACCCAGACGAAATGGTAGAGGTATTCGCTTAGGAGGTTTTCCATAATTCGCATAAAGGTGGCGGGCGCATTCATATCTCCTTGTAACATAACTCGGCTAATGAATCTTCCAAAGAGTGTTTTGAAACTATTGTAGCGTTCGCTTTCTGGATCTAACCTTGTGTGGAAATTAGGATCGCTTAGATCAATCTTGCTTGAGAATCTAGCCCCTCCAACTGCATTAATGATTCGGGTTTAGTTTGGGATAGCGGAGCTGTCCATAACCGTTTTTTCATTTTATAGTTTGAGATCAACCATGGGACGGATTCTTTTGCCATCTGCTTTGGGTTGAACAAACATAGGAGTGCCACCTGGAGCCTCTGCTCGGTAAATGACTCCTCTTCTTTGCTGTTGGTTGATCCAGTCGCATAGTAGTCTTTTGTATGCGTGAGGAATAGAGTAGGTGGGTTGGTTCTTAAGATTAGAGGGGTCTCGGAGACGGATGTGGTGGTTCACTTCTCTCATAGGCAGTAATTCTTCAGGAATCTGATCAGGAAAAACATCAGAGTATTCATCCAATAGGCGTTGGGCAGTTGCATTACAGACTGCAGCTCAGTACTCTCTGCTTGTTGGTTTGCATGAGACTCTGATCTTGTCATCTGGGAAATCGATGGTTGATTCCCCACACCTGATTATAGCTTTGTGGCGGTTCAGGAATGGCATTCCTATCAGGGCATCCTATTTAGCTAAATTGCCAACTAGCATCTCCTGGGAGGGTAGGATGGTAGAACCAAGTCGAATAGTTGCACTGCATGTTTTATGACTTGTGGATCGTGATCCTTTCACTGTCATGTTGACAGGTATGGGTTGGCTAAGATCTCGAGTTGGGAGTCGATGGACAGAGACAAAAGCATTGCAGATCATGTCTTTTCCGATCGCACCAGTGTCAAATAGCACTCGAGCCTTTTTGCCATTGATCAGAATGGTACCTTCCAGGGTGGTGTGTGCTTTAAATGTAGCTGGAGGTCGGACACTGTTGCATTCCTCATTGATATATCCAATATACATCTCATCATATTCGCTGGATTAGTTATCATCACTATCATTGTCAATATTGTTGGCCGATGCTTCTTGGTTAATCGCCTTTCCTTTCCCTTTCTTTGTAGGGCAGTTTTTTGCCATGTGTCCTATTTTTCCACATTTAAAACATTCTCCTTTCTGCTGCCTCGATTCTTTAGAGGATTTGGTTTTATTCTTGAAAACACATGGAGTATCGTCTTCAGAGTTGCTGGAGGGTTTGTGTCGTATTTGGCTATTCCTGCTGGAGAATGTCTGTGTCCTGTAAGCCTTGGTTTTATAGAGGAGAGCATCCTTTCGTTCTGCTCTTGCAATTATTATTGCAATATCGTCGCCATCCTCCTTGAGTGGTTTTACTTCTCACCGGAGGGTAGGGTGCATAGTGTCATAGAATTGTTACTTCAGGATGTAGTTGGAAATGCTTCCTTTCTGCATTCGGTCCTTATACATCAATAGATCCATAGCTACATCTGTAATCCTCTTGACATGCATTCCATTAACTTGCTGGAGCTGGTTTAATTTGTTGTATAGGAGGTTATTAATAATAGAGGATTGGAATCGTCCTTTCAGATAATCGAGAACAGTGGATCCTCTTAATCTCACATTTCTGCCGTAATCCTTATAGCATTAGTGGTATGTGTCGGTTGCCTTTCCTTCGCAGAATGATCCCATATATAGTCTGGTTGTAGGGTCTTCCACATTTGTCCCTTGCAGGAGAAGATAGTGTGTGAGTTCTGTCATCCATCGATCAAAGGCTTCAGGTTAGAGGTCTCTTCCTTCTCCTGTAAACTTCACTGGGAGGTGGAGTTTAAACTTAGGAGGTTCAAATGCAGTTAGTATTTCCTCTTCTTCAGGCCTGGCCTGAGATTTTCCTCCTCCAGAGGGCCCACCCCCTGTGCTAGCCTTGTCTGAGTCGCTACTGGGTTCGGGGTCAATTGGGGGTTCAGAGGAAGGCTTCTTTGCTGGAGTAGAAGGGAATTCTCCTGGATGTTGTGTGTCTTCAGTATTTGCAGGTTTGTCCAGCTCCTTAGCAGAGCGCCGGGGTTGTTTCTTACTTGTAAGGTCTTGTCATGGGATTTGCTTCCCACTCCTGGTCGTCAAAGATGGTATATTAGATTTGAGACGAAGCCGAATGTGCTATGATTCTGCCACTTTTCTCCGCTAGCGTTCAAAAGTGGATATCGATAGGTTGATCAGGCCTAAATCTGGGGACAGGTTCTTAACCACTTGCTGAGGTTGAAAAAATGTAACGTGTTCTCAAGGTGCTAATCATGTTATCGGTAATAGATACGATAGTTGGCAGGTGGCCTGCTCTTCCAGAGAGGAGGCGAGAGCTGAGAACTAAAGAAGGCTTCGAGGGTGTACTGAGAAATAAAGGAGTAACTGTTCAACCAAGTATATTGAAATACTGTCTGTCGAAGTCTGCATTTTCTATCATAGAAATAGGCGGTCTTTAAATACACAAGTCTGTTTATATCTAGCATAAACAAAACTAATCAAACATATCAATCGATACACTTTGGTAAAACTACTTAAGTATCATAGCGATACTTAAAACAAAACATAAAACAAAACCAAGTATCTAATGATACTTAAAACAAACTAATTATCAAAGCGATACTTAAAACAAAACATAAAACAAACCAAGTATCAAAGCGATACTTAAAACAAAACATAAAACAAAACCAAGTATCAAACGATACTTAAAACAAATCAAGTATCAAAGTGATACTTAAAACAAAACATACAACAAAACCAAGTATCAAACGATACTTAAAACAAATCAAGTATCAAAGCACTACTTAAAACAAAACATAAAACAAAACCATCAAACAATACTTAAAACAAACCAAGTATCAAAGCGATACTTAAAACAAAACATAAAACAAAACCAATAACCGAGTACCCGTACCGGTTACAGGTGGCCTGCTCTTCCCGAGAGGAGGTGAGAGCTGAGAACTAAAGGTGGCTTCGTGGGTGTAATGAGGAACAAAGAAGTAACTGTTCAACCAAGTATATTGAAATACGCTCTGTCGAAGTCTGCCTTTTCCATCGTGGAATCAGGTGGTCTTTAAATTCACAAATCTCTTCATGTCTAGTATCAACGAAACTAATCAAAGGTATCAATCGATACACTTTAGTAAAACGAATTAAGTGTCACAAACTTGGCTTAAGCGAGGAAAGGGTTTTCACTTGACGCATAGTTATGAGTCACAAGTACGTTATTGTTTTACACATATGACTCATTTGTGTCATATGATTTGTTATGTGTGGAATTTGTGATGCTTTCGCACATGGCTCAAGTATGAGTCATGGGACGTGCGCCTGATAAGTAAGCCTTCCGAGTATGCCTTGCGGGTAAGCCTCGCACATATGCTTTATGTTTTGCAAATGACCTCATTATGAGGTCATGGGTTTCGTGCATATGACTTGCTTATTACGTTATGATTGGTTTATCAGTTTTTGTACATGACCTCGGTATGAGGTCATGGGTTTTGAACATGTGATAACTTTGATCACATGATTAGTTTGTTATAATTTGGTTTCGCACATGTGACCACTTTAGGTCACATGACTACAGGCGGGAAGAATACTATATAAGGAGGCCGATGTGGGCGAGGAAGATAACTTCTTCACGCTTTGTTCTAAGTACTTTTCCTACTTATTACTTTAACGAATATAAAATACCTTTACAATCTTTATCTTTATTGCAACGTTATCATTACGCCAAGAAGTGCTTGTCACAAAGACAAGTTAGAGAAAGCTTACGATAGGCGTTTCCGATAGTAGACAAAGGTCTTGTACTATCGGTAACGTAGGCAGAGGCCTAAAGCTATCGTAAGACAAAGAAAGAAGAAGACAGAAAAGATAAGTATCGTTCCCCGTTGCCAAGAACTAACTATCTAAAAGGGGATTATTACATTACAAAGCGTTATCTAGGGCGACGCCAAACGATACAAGACAGCATCCTTCAACCCAGACAGGGAAGGAGATATTGACATCGACCATCAAAATCTTAATCTAGGAGGATTCAGCGACGCCCTACATCACGTCTCAGCAGAACCCTCGAGAGCAGCAAGCCCAGTAACCCCAGAGAAAGGATCACCAGTCGATAGCTCTCCTGCTGGAACTCCACAACCTGAGAGAATGTCAGGATCCGCAGTACCTGAGCCACCAGCCCCAGCCACTCCGGTACCTGGAACCAGCGTACTTGGAATGACTGAAAATCAGTTTCAGGCATTTCTCGCAGCCACGCAAAATACAGGGCAAGGAAATGTCCAACGACTAAAAGCAAAGGAGCCTGACACATACGAAGGAGCAGAAGATAAGCTACGAATATTCTTAGCACAATGCGAAGGATATTTTGCTGTTAAAGGATATGGAGATCAACATGATGAGATCAAGATTCCATATGTGGAATCTCTGCTCAGACGACTTGTGGGGCAATGGATCATGCCTTTCCAAGATGGAAGAAAGCAGAGGGAATGGGTCACATATGAAGAGTTCAAGGCGACACTCTTTGAACAATTTGGAGATCCCAACGCCAAAGAAACAGCAAGACGAAAGCTAGAAAAACTTCAGCAAGGAAAACAAACATTTTCAGCATACTGGAACGAATGCCGACTATTGGAATACGAGGCCGAGTTTGATGAAGCTACTCTCTACATCATCCTCCGGAGAAACTGAGGCGACAGACTCCGAGAGGCATGGAGAATCTCTGACCTGCGCTATACGACAGCTGAACGATTTGCAAGATGTGCAATAGATAAAGAAAGCAAATTAAACATGGTTCGAAGCAACTTGGAAAACACTATAGCGCACAGAGTGGTCCAATCATCGAGGAATGTGGATGGGACCTTCAAACCACAAGCACCTTGAGGAGAAAGCTGAGCATTACCACCAGGTAAGCCAATGGAGTTAGACAAATCAAGAGCAAGACCGGCTCTGAACCTGTCTAAGGAAGAGTATACCAGAAGAATGAATGGGAAACTCTGCCTAAGGTGCGGAAAAGCAGGACATCGGATACAAGAATGCAGAAGCCGACCGGACAGCGGATACCCAAGAAACAGAGCTGCGGGAAATAATCGTTTCCAAAATCAAAAAAGAAGCAACATCCGCGAAATGATAGCAGAAGATTCACCGGCGGAAAACGACGAGGGTCCACAGTAAACAGTGGTCTGGGACACCCAAGATGTGGACCTGGAAAACCAATCAAATTAGCAAACTACTATATGGCACTACACACACAAAGAGGGGAAGAAGATAGAGATCACGTGATGATCAAAATGAAGATATACAACGAAGAAAACAAAGAAACAATAATATATGTAATGCTCGACTCTGGGGCCACCGAAGAGTTCATCGACAAAGAAATATGTGACAAATACGGCCTCCACACCGAACAAGTGAAGAAAACTAGACAAGTCTACTTAGCGGATGGAAAACCCGGCGCTATGGGGTGTATAACCCATACAGCGACAGTACCTATGGACATTGAGCGCCATAGGGAAACGGCAACCTTCCAAGTAGCAGATCTGAAAAACCATGAGATAGTCTTAGGGATGCCATGGTTACGAAAACATAATCCGACGATCGATTGGAACGAGAACAAGATGACCTTTATAAGCGAAATATGTGCGACATGATGTCTCAACAGTTCGCCTGTGGTCTACTCAACACTGATAAGGGAAGCGGAAGAAGAAACTTTGCATGCAAAGTTCGCCGAGATACAGCAAGATAAGAGAGTCCAGATACGAAGGCTGGACCAAGAGGCAAAAGTCCCTACCCAGGATTCCAAAGGGGAAGCAGGACACGACCTATATGCCAATGAAGGAATCAAGATGCCGGCCAATGGGCAGGCAACTATAGCGATAGGAATAGCCATTGGACTCCCAGAAGGCACCTATGGACGAATAGCACCCCGCAGTGGTCTAGCGGTCAAACATCGGCTCATGACCACGGCAGGGGTGATCGACGTTGACTATACAGGTGAAATCAAAGTGGTCCTGGCCAACCTATCCCAAGAGGACTACCAAGTCCAGAAAGGCGATCGAATCGCACAGTTAATAATTGAAAAAATCAACTAAAAGGATCTGCATGAAGTAGATCAACTGGAAGAAACCACAAGAGGAAATAAGGGATTTAGAAGCACAGACCAAAACCAGCTCGATACAACAAAAAGAATTGAGATCAAAGAGATCACAGCACAGGCCTTTGGACTGTACTATCGAAGAGGAGATACCACAGGATTTCTCAAATGGACATACGAAGACGATAAAGCTGTTCTAGCAAAAATCAACATCAGCACAGAGCTAGCAATCCAGGACAAGAAATACCAAAGCAAAAAAGATGGAAAGAATTGGTTCCAAAGGAATATTACCAATTCACAAATCTATTCCAAGAAAAGGAATCTACAGAGATACCATCTTGAAGAGCAGGAATCGATCACGAAATCCAGCTTGACAAAGATGAAAAAATGGGAAAGATAAAAGAGATTCCCTACAAGAAGTTAGACCCCCTAGGAGAAGCAGAGCTTGAAGAACTTAGGAAGTACATCGAGCAAAACCTAAAGCGATGATGGATCAGAGACTGTTTCGCGTCAGGAGGATCCCCAATACTATTCGTCAAAAAGAACGATGGACAAATGAGACTTTGCGTAGACTACAGAGCCCTCAATTCGGTTACCAAGAAAGACCAATATCTGCTACCCTTGATTGGAGAAGCACTGGACAGACTACGGTCAGCGAAATACTTCACCAAACTCGACATCAAAGACGCATACCACAATATACGCATCAAGGCAGGAGACGAATGGAAGACTACATTCGCCTCAAGATCCGGAATGTTCGAATACTTGGTTATGCCCTTCGGGCTAACCAATGCACCGGCTTTATTCCAGAGATAGATCAACAAAGTACTTAATAAGTTCCTCGACATATGTTGCATCGTATACTTGGACGATGTACTCATATACTTGGAAAATATACAGCAACACCAAAAAGATATCAGCAATATCATGGCCGCAATACAAGGATCAGGAATGAAGATCAAACCGACAAAATGTGAATTCCATAAGGAAGAAACAGAATACCTTGGATTTATCATCAATTGAAATGGGGTCAAGGTTGACCCTGTTAAAACAGCAGCCATATGGGATTGGGCCAAACCAAACAACAAGACAGATGTTCAATGCTTTATGGGATTCTGCAACTTTTATCGAAGGTTCATAGAGGGATTTAGAAGGCTTGCAAAACCACTCTATAACCTAACCAAGAAAGACAAAAAGTGGGCATGGGGAGAAACCGAACAAAAAGCATATGATGCAATATGAACGCATCTAACATCGGCACCTATACTGGTTCATTTCAACCCAAACAGAAAGACAATGATCGAAATGGATGCCTCAAAATATGTATGCTCAGGCATACTATCACAACAATGCGACGATGGAAAATGGAGGCCAGTGTCCTATCGATCCAAGACAATGACCCCTGCAGAGTGCAACTACGATGTTGCAAACAAAGAACTATTAGCAATGGTTCAAGCATTAAAAGAATGGAGAACATATGTTTTGAACAACGACCATCCAGTCCGAGTTCTAACCGACCACAAGAACCTGGTACGGTTCATGACTACGAACGAACTGAATGACTGCCAGATAAGATGGATGGAACACCTCAGCAAATACAACTTCAAAATCGAATACCGACCAGGCAAAGAAAGTGGAAAGCCAGATGCTCTCACAAGGATTGCAAGCGACAAACCACAAAACGAAAGAAGAGGAAAGAATCAAACAAAAAACAAGAACACTATTACCAAAAACCTACTTCGAGGCAATAGAGGTTATCCAATTCACATCAACGGAGGAAAGAGGAATCGAGAACGCCAACGAGAAAGACAAAACAATTCAGACAATAAGAGAAGCCTTAGAGGAAGGAAAGAAAGAGATGAAAGCAATTGCTCCGGGTTTATGCCAATGGAAGGACGGAAATAAGTGGTATGACGGAAAACATTGGATCCCGGAAGAAGAGGAGATAAGGACAAACATCATACAACAACACCACGATATCCGAACGGCAGGACACGGAGGAACGGCTAAAACTACGGAATTCATTACGAGGTCATTCTATTGGCCAGGACTGCGCGAAGACGTCAAACGATATGTCAAAAACTGCGACATATGCCAAAGGAGGAAAACGGCTAAACACACACCATATGGAATACTAAAATCAAACGAAGTTCCCAAACAACCAGGGGAAACAATTGCTATGGATTTCATCACGGACCTACCAGCATCAGAAAATTGCGATAGCATCCTGGTCGTGGTGGATCGTCTGACCAAAATGAGCTATTTCATTCCAGTTAGAAAAGATATCAACACAAGGGATTTTATACAAACCTTCTTCAGAGAGGATTTCCGACTTTATGGCCTACCCAAGAATATCATCACCGATCGAGGAACACTATTCACATTGGGACTATGGAAAAAAGTAACCGGAGAAATGGGAATACAAAACAGAATGAGCACGGCATTCCACCTACAAACTGATGGACAAACGGAACGAGTAAATGCGATACGCGAACAATATTTAAGGGCTTACGTCAACTATTAACAAGATGATTGGTACAAGCTGTTATCAATGGCCGAATTCGCATACAATAATGGAAAGCAAGAAACGATCAGTACCACACCATTCTTCGCGAATTACGGACAACATCCACAAAGTCAGACCTCATATCATACGATTAATGATGTGATACCGGAGAAAGCAGATATGGGAAAACTATACAAAACCTTACAATACGAGATGAGTCAAGCACAACAACGGCAAAATGAACAATACGATAAGCACTGAAGACCGGATCCGAACATACAACTGGGAGATATGATATGGCTAATACCACACAATATCCATACGACACGACCAGCAAAGAAACTAGACTACAAGAAGATCGGACCCTTCAGGATATTGGAAAAAGTGGGCAGCCGAGCTTATAAACTCGACCTTCGCTCCTCAATGCGAATACACAACACATTCCACATCTCACTCCTCGAATTACACAACGACAATAAGTTTCCTTCCCAAATACTTATTCCTCCCCCTCTGATCGAACTCGATGGAGAACCAGAATACGAGCTCGACGAAATAGTCGCTTCCCGCTTCTTCCACGGTCACCTCCAATGCCGAGCCAAGTGGACAGGATATTCTCCTGAACACAGTAAAACTTGGTACTTCGCACAAAACTTTGAAAACGCACAAGATACCATCTCAACCTTCCACCAGCGATATCCAGGCAAGCCCGGCCCAGGTGGCGATCACGTTCATCCAAGACAATGGCGAGGGAAAGATTCCTGCGCCATTGCAGCAACATGAGGGCTGGGGCAATAGCCCCCGCCAAACCACACCCACCAGCTCCAAATACTCATTCATGGGGCCAACTGACAAAGAACTCAAGAAAAGGGAAAGACAAGCACTGCATAACGCCATGTCATGGACGGTATACTACGATGACGGTTGCCAAACACACTTTAGCGACAAATAAGGCTCGGGATAGTTCCTGAGGGAATGTCGAAAGCGTGGCCCATGCCCGGGCCACGTTCTAAATCATTGGCAACAATGCTTCAGAAATGGGTGCAGGATGCACAGGGCACAGAAAATATCTGCGGGATTCTACCCGCAGAAGGATGGAAGCAGAAAAGAGTTGGATGGAGAAGATGCCAGAAAGGCATGGGCCGCAAGGACGTGGTCCAGGGAGGGAGGGGCCCAAAACTCCTCCACAGACACGGAACCGGATGTCAGGAGCCTACACAGGCAGATCCGAGGACTCCGAGAACAACTAGGCCAAGCCGAGGCCACAATTTTGGCAAACGACACAATGATCACGGAGCTAAGACAGCAGAACAACAATCAGCGGCAAACGATCGAAATGGCAAACCTGACTCTGGAATTGGTAAGGGTCAGATGGAGGACGGCAGATGAAAAGTTCCACAAGCTGAGAAGGACCATGCGCTTGGCAGGACGGGAACTATTGAAACTGGAAGAAAAGGCCTCATGGGACTCAGGCTTAGGAGGAGGAGAGCTAATGTCATGAACGTGGCTTAAGCGAGGAAAGGGTTTTCACGTGACGCATAGTTATGAGTCACAAGTACGTTATTGTTTTACACATATGACTCATTTGGGTCATATGATTTGTTATGTGTGGGATTTGTGATGCTTTCGCACATGGCTCAAGTATGAGTCATAGGACATGCGCCTGATAAGTATGCCTTGCAAGTATGCCTTGCGGGTAAGCCTCATGCATATGATTTATGTTTTGCACATGACCTCATTATGAGGTCATGGGTTTCACGCATATGACTCAGTCGAGTCATATGACTTGTTTATTGCGTTATGATTGGTTTATGAGTTTTTGTATATAACCCCGCTATGAGGTCATGGGTTTTGAGCATGTGATCACTTTGGTCACATGATTAGTTTGTTATAATTTGGTTTCGCACATGTGACCACTTTAGGTCACATGACTACAGGCGGGAAGAATACTATATAAGGAGGCCGATGCAGCCGAGGAAGATAGGTTCTTCACGCTTTGTTCTAAGTACTTTTCCTACTTATTACTTTAACAGATATAAAACACCTTTACGATCTTTATGTTTATTGCAACGTTATCGTTACGCCAAGAAGTGCTTGTCCCAAAGATGAGTTAGAGAAAGCTCACGATAGGCGTTTCCGATAGAAGACAAAGGTCTTGTACTATCGGTAACGTAGGCAGAGGCCTAGAGCTATCGTAAGACAAAGAAAGAAGAAGACAGAAAAGATAAGTATCGTTCCCCGTCGTCAAGAACTAACTATCTAAAAGGGGATCGTTACATTAAGTATCAAAATGATACTTAAAACAATACATAAAACAAAATCAAGTATCAAACGCTACTTAAAACAAACCAAGTATTAAAGCAATACTTAAAACAAAACATAAAACAAAACCTAGTATCAAACGATACTTAAAACAAACCAAGTATCAAAGCGATACTTAAAACAAAATATAAAACAAAACCAATAACCGAGTACCCGTACTAGTTACAATACTCTTTGCACCCTCAATCCAGTTTGGTCGCTCTTCCCACTCATTTTCAACATATTTGCCTTTCATTTCCGGGTTAAGGACTGTGGCGACAAAGTAAGCTGGGACAAGGTCAGTCAAGGTATAGTACCTGGTTGGAATTAGCTTTCTTTACTATTTAAAGCGAGTACAACTAGAACTTAAAAAACTCAAAAAATCACAACCTATTCAATATGGAGAATCTTGTACTTAGAAAAATTCAGAAGAATGAAGAACTGGGCAAAAGGGTGAGGATTAGGGCGAGAGAGGGGAGGGCAAGGATGAGGGTGAGGGTTATCGGTGTTCCATCTTAGTGTAGATTGGTACCCAGTACAGAGAAAGTAATTTTCGCCAGAAGATGTAGTAATATAGTGCAAAAAGAGAGAGGAAAGAACAAGTACCACTTACCTAATTAAAAGACTCCATGCTGTATGGACCGAGGCTCGTACATGAGCTATCTCATGATTATGGAATCTCTCAACCTGGTTAAGTAACTCGTTCATAGCAGGAAAAATATTATGACATTGACCAAAATGCACCTTTGCATGTAAAATTAACTGCCACTTTCGCAAGGGCTGATGAATATGTATAATCTCCCTCTCAAGATATCTCAGTCAGCTGGGGATAATTTGTCAAGGCCAAGGGAATAGGTTGGGCTTAAATTGTGAAAATCTAGATCTTCTTTACGTCGAAGGGCTAATGCTATAAACTCTTCCAGGGGATCTCGAAGCTCCAAGGCCTGTTTTAGTAAGTCATAATCCCCTCACCAGCGAGTACTATTACCTTTGATAAGAGATAATGCCTTGGTACTTGGGCCAAGTGACTGCTTTACTTGCTCGGCAAAGCAATCATGTCTTTGTAGCGAACGAGAAATCCACACAATAATATTGTATAACTTGCCAAGAGGCCCCTTGCGCTGCCATGTCTCCAATTCTTCCACCTCCCGTTCTTGCTGTTGATATGATATAATCTCACCTTTGACAGCCACTGCATCGGTACCCCACAAAAAGGCCTTTACCACAAGGTTGATTACATGGCTAAAGCAGCATAACTGGTGCTCAATAGGATCAAAAGCCAAATCCGAGTCCATCTCCATTAATCTTTGTGAAATAAACTGCATTGCGGTTCCATTGCTACTCGCATTATTCAAGGTAAAGTAACCAATCTTCTCTATAATATCATAAGGTTGAATGATATTAAAGAAACTGTTAGCTTGGTTCTCCCCAGTATGCTGGCCATGAAATCTACGTATCCTAATTATAGTACTTCATAGCTTGTAGTTCGAATCTAGCCAGTGAGCGACAACACCAAGAAATGCACAATAGTTAGGTGATGTCCATATATCAAATTTAAAGTGGATTTTGGTTTTGGAGTGCTTAAACAATCGGTTGAGATCTTGTTGACTACGGTGGAATTGATCTCAAATTCAATTTTTAATTGTCGTGCCAGAACTTGGGAGTGCTCAGGGCATTTTGGTATAAGTAGCGTTCTAAAACATCAGGGTCAGCAGATACAGAGTTCTTGCTCCAAGTCCTCAACCCAACAATTTCCATGTTTCCTCATATGGCCATGACAATTAGAAAAATATTTACTTACACATGCTACTAAGTATCTCAATAGAACTTGAAATGAGCTCTACTCTACCTGCCGGAAACCTATGTGGTTTTCCACAATCCAGCGAAGAAGCAAGTCCTGAAACAGATCGCTGTTAAAAGTAACTTGTGGACACGTTTTACCAAAGGCAGTTTCAATTAAGACTTGACCATGTTCCAGTGCAATCGGGCTATCCTTTCCAACCTCGTGTACCTCACAGAGGTGGTTAGTCATATTCTTAGTTGAAGAGTCAGGAAATGTTACTGCTGCGCTCTTTGATGGACCTAGGTTCAATTTACATAGAATTAGTATTTTTAGTGACATGCAATGCAAGACATAGTCCTTGATATCCTTCGAGCTAAAATCCGAGTACGAGCAGGTGATAAGGGTAGAGTGGGAAAACCTACATCAAGAACAACGCCACCGAGTCTTTCCATCGGAGGTTGCATACTCCGAACCATTTTCAGGAAAATAGACCCAACTCTTTCTTATCTTCCGTCTTCTCTCATAAATTCTCCATTCCGATTGGGTGCCATACCCGACTTCACCGGCCATACTACCAATTGTGGGTGTTAAAAGCCCAATTGGAGCACTACTTAGAGCACTTCCGGGACTAGTGCCACAGCTACCGCTATTTCCACCAGGAATATCACCGGCTGAAATGGCATTCAGGAACTCGGCATTGGCAAGACCAGTAACTGGGTCCATTTCCAAATCCCATATGGTTTCTTGTAATGTTAACTCAAATTGCGCATTCGACATATTTGTCTTGGTATTTGTTCAAAGAGATAGTATAGGGAAGAATTATAGAAACACAAGAATTGTGAGTAGGAGATTTCGGTTTCTGGTATGGGTTTGATATTCTTTCCTGCCCCAGGGAATCGGGTAAATTCTATACCTATTTATCTCTACTGAATAGCTTGCTCTATCTCTGAATATAATTCGATAAATTTCTGTATCGAATTCAGGAGGGCGTAAGGAAATCCCTTCGATAGGATTCCCAGATAATTCCCGATAGTCCCCCACCGTCATCTGCAGTCACCTGTAGTCATCTGCAATCACCCGCCGTCATCTGCAATCACCCGCCGTCACCCACAGTCACTCGCAATTACCTGCCGTCCTCCACAGGTCCCGGCAGTCCCCCACAGTCCACGCTAGTCCCCAGCGGTCCCCTGTAATCCCTCACGCTAATTGGTCTCACAATGCAGGGCCCGCCGTCCCCCGCATGACCGCCGTACCGAGGTTTCTAGGACGGGCGTGGACTGCAAGTTGCCGTCCCGTCCCGTCCAGGGCTCTTGGCAGTCCCCCCGTGGGGCCCTGCCGGGGCCCCGGACCGTTGGGAATACTGACCCTTCCCAATACCATCCTCATGGAAATAGTATCTAAAAGGTTTCACCGCGCAGGCGCGCGCTATACTAAATACATGAGATGTAAAGCGCAATGGGGCCATCATCCAATCCTTCCAACTATCACCACACATACCTATTCTCTATCGGGTGTCTAATTCCGCTTTCATATTCCTATTCTAATCTTGGTGGCTACAGCTGCTCAGCATGCTTGCTGTTGTCGTTCGCCACAGTCGCTCTCAGTCGCTCTTACTTGTAGCTGTTGGAAAGTTATCACCTGTTGCGTGGCTCCAATTATTATGGCTATTAATCGTTTACCTGTCAGAATGTCCAAGTAATAATTTACATTAAAGTTGACAAGACCTTATCCTAAATCATAATCTTAAATCAGAGGTGGCAGGCTAAACACCCCCTTGCTTGACATGGGAATCTTGCATGCATTCACGTGGATATGACAACTAGGTTTAGGTTAGAAGGTACTCTTATCTGTGAGCTCTATTATAGCTCCACATGATGCCAAGGTTGTAATGCGGTTTCGTGGTGTAGTTGGTTCTACACCACCTGATGGTAGAAAGAAAAAAAAATGACTCCCACTCAATCCAACTTTGGCCGAGCCTGACCCCTTAACCTGTTTTCGGCCACTGGTTTTCGTTGTTCCACCGCTTAACTCTAAAAGGTATTATATAATCGGTGGTTTATCTTCAACTAGGGGGTCTGGCCCGTTAGTTGGTTGGGTAGCGTCAACCTTTGTATAAGTGAATCTATTTCCTTTAATATTATCACAGGTGATATTTGAGGGAGTCAGGTGAGATTGTGTTGCCCATCACTGCGGTTAAAAGTGATGTGAAATTCGGTATTATATACGGGTAATGAGATACACACATCGAGTGATTAATTATGATCAAACAAAGAAAGATTATGATTGAGCAGTGCCCTATCGCTCATGGAGTAAATTAATGAGATTAGTAGGGTTGCTACTCGGTCAAGCTGTGGTCAAGGAGCTAACCCTGATTATCGCAGTTCTCCGATATGATCTAGTTGTGTGGGACTCTGTCATTAAGGCACTGTACTGTACCCATACCACAATTAATGTCGCCGCATAGCGGCCTTAGCGGGCTGGCACCAAATTTAATGCTCCACAACTGCCCAAGAGATTACTGAATCATTCTATAGTATATAAGTAAAAGTGGTAGATTCTGGTATCATGCCAAAGTCCCTTTGCTGCGAGAAACAAGGAAAAAGGCTTTCAAGGACCAAGGGGCCAATAAACTACCACCCCGGAGCCAGCCGAAACCGTTCCACCCCTGATGGGGAGAGCGAAAGAAAAAAATCTCTTCTACACCTTCCTAGCCCTTTATAACCTGCATCCCGTCCTTCCTCACTTGGATTCCTCCACCCTAGCTCCTTCAGCGAGCTTCACTAGCTGCCTTATAGCTTATAGTCACCCCCTGCTCCTGACCGCTGGACGATTTTTCCCTAACCGGGTATCCAAGTATCATAGCTATAAAATAGATTGCTAGCGAGACTGTAAGATACTTTGAGAAGAGAGAAGAATGGAAAGGAAAACAAAAACAAGGAAAAAGGAAATTTTCGTGTCCGATGAGCGCATACACGTACTGCTACGTACTGTACTGGTACTCGCGTTTCGAATAGGGACCGCGGCAATAAGGGTTATTTGGTAACCAGATGGAGGCTAAAACACACTAAAATTGCGGGTTTTCGAGCTATCATTACCCATCCACTGTTGATTGGAACAGTGTATGCCAGTGATAGCAAAAATTCAGGAAATATCCCGCTACAATAACAGACGCATAAAAAAAGTGCGGGATTTTTTCCTTCCATTCTCCGAGAGTAATGAGGCGGGGGATTTTCCTTCCCTCAATGTACCTGCCAAAGACATGGGATTTTGTATGGGAAAGATACATTGCAACAGACCATACCCAGCTCCTGTCCCCCAGCTCTGTACGAACTCCGGACAAAAATCCGAAATAAATATATATCGCACATTAGCCATCCTAAATCTCCTCAGATCATTTCTCCGAGCTGTGGTACCTCATATTTGTGGAGGCAGATCGAAAACCCGCAATTTTGGTGTATTTTGGCATCTGTCTGGACCGAACGAGGCTATTGGCGGGCAAGACGAGTGATACTTCATGATTCGGCTTCGCCTTTTGAGAAGTATCTCTTGTGAATATCATCAGCCAGGAGCTATAGAGCACGCTAGTAAGGGGATCTGGTTACTGGCATATATTATAGCTATATTTTTAATATTTGTGGGTTCCTACTACTGATGCTATTTCCTCAACTATCAAATGCCGGTGCATGCGGACAGTCGTTTCCACAAACGTCAGAGGGTTACGAGTGCGCTTGAAACCTTCCACCACTATAGTGAAATGTATACGAGGCTAATGACGGACATATATTTACTAGTCCTATGTAGGAGCCACCTCATTCCCTGATCGATCCAAAGTAGACGTGAGAGGGACACCAAGCAAAGAACCACTCCCCCAATCCCCACTACGTTCGCGACTCTCAACATCAATCAAATCCCCCCAATATGACTACCAACCGTGGAAGAACGGCCACCTCACCATTCGTCGTGTCTGGAGACTTGAGACCGGTTCAATTGGCTTCAGTGGAAGCCGCCAAGGAGGTTTGGGCAATGATGGGGGATGAGCACAGAGAGAACTTCGTCGTGGTTGGAGGTGCGGCGCTCCTCCTTCACGGGTACCCTATCATCACCAAAGACACCGACCTAGCCATAACCCCGGATTCTTTGCACAAGTTCGAAAGTCTTGCAAAGTTAGACCCTCGCTTTTCTCAAACTATGTTTGGAGAATGGAACTTCGACTCCCCTCGGGGATTTCGTATCACCATCGACTTTCTAGACAAGACTGGTGAAACCGGATCCCTGCATAAGTGCAGCGATTACTCCCTCATCGATGGGATGCCTGTTGTTACGTTAGTTGACCTGGCGATTACAAAAGGAGGGGCTTGGTTCGACCGCGGAGAGGACAAAGATCTTTACGTCTTCGCTTGTGTCGTAGAGACCATGAAGGAAAGGGGGCTAAACTTTAAGGGGTTGAGTAGGCCGAAGCGTGAGACCTTGGATGATATCGTGGTCGAACTCGGGACGATGAGAGAGAAGAGGGGGTTGCTTCGGATGGGCTCTATTGTAGTGAGCAAGGGCAAAATTCTTCACTAATTACACTCCGAACTGTGGATCCTTTTAATTATTATTATTATTACCACTACCACCACAAAGCCTTGTTGGAAATTGGTTTTAGAAAGTGGAGTTTGAGCCCGGTGGTATTAAAACGCGTGATTTAAGAAATGAAAAAAGTAGGAAAAAAAAAAGGTCAATAGTCCAGTCCGCCTTTGGGTCCCACATCACTGCCGTGGGTTCGTGAGTCCACTCAGATTATATTGGCAGTATTCTCCCCGGTATCCACAAAGCGTCATCTGCTGCCGTCTCATCACTTCCCCCATCATCCCATAAACACTCGGCGAATCCCCACTGTGGCTACACCATTTGCACAGACAAGGCCCAATCCACCCCTTTCGCCTCTGACAACCTCCAACTCCCCGTCCACACCCCCAACCTTGATCCCTTCCAAGTCCCCGGCGGCGAAGTATACCGTGTCGGTCCCTCTAGCAAGCTCCATCCTGAACTCCTCAGCCCACTTCAGGCTCTTTGAAATTATTTCGGCGACCTTCTTCATCTGGTCCAGTTCCTCTTCATTATTGTTGTGCTCACCATCCTGCCGTTCGGGCTGACGTCGTCGGGGAGAAGATGTAGGAGTGCTACGTTCGCACGCTCGTATTGCTGTTTCAGCGACCAGTAGTGTTGGCCACGAGCAGAGCATGCTCGAGCAGTACCACTGCTCGATTACTTCTATATATATCTGTCTCGGTAATCATGTGATATTATCATGTATCAATATAGACATCTTTATGAGGCCGATGATGATGAGAGTGTTGCAGATATCGAAAAGATGGAAGATTCACAGATCTTGGAATAGTTGTTAGAAATGCTGCTCAGCATGCTACTGTTTCTTTTGTTTCTTTTGTTTTATGAAAGCACGGAGTTTATGAAAGATGTTTTATTGATGCACGGGTATGGGGATGGAAAGCATAGATGCTACGGGAATAAAAGAAGTCTTTGTGGACCATTTCTTTTGTTCGGAAATAACACAGAATGTTTACTTCCTTTTGTTTCTTTGATGGGTAGACGAGATGATGGAAAGACATGTGTGGATTATCGACTAGACTCGAGCATAATCGACTAGGCTCGATCATGCTCGAGCAGTGTTCATGCTCGAGCACTGGAGCATACTGGACCAATTGCTCGAGCATGCTCGTGGCCATCACTAGCGACCAGAGGTCTTCCGCCGCGTTTTCAATCGAGCTAAGGATGTTCAGGGTTATTTTCTAGGTCACGGGGCGGGTGGTGGTAAGGGTGGTTTTGATGTTGTAGAGGGTGTTTTCGTGGTGGGATATTTAGAGCTCTAGAGTTGTGAATGCTTTGGAGAGGGTTGACAGTGGGGTCGGGGAGAGGGGGTTTACAACCGGAGTTTAGGTGGCGGGTTTTAAACAACAGGCTGAGCTCACGCAGTGGAGGTGATATCGGAATACCTAACAACGCAGAACTTTTATTGATATGAATAAGGAGATGAAAGTGGAGATGTAACTAGACGAAAGATATCAAAGAGAGAATTCGAGAATAAACTGATAATAGAGTATAGAGAGAAAACGAATGTACCTTCAACAGTTAGATAATAAAATAAACAAACGGACGAACAAGCCACCTTATATTCTCCCTTAGAGAAAACTTTCCACCTTAGCATGCTTCCTGCGCATGTCGAATCTCACATGAGAATCATCCACTATACTGCTATTTCTCCGCTGGTGCTGATTTCTTCCGAGGCGAGTATTGGATTCCTGAGGCTGTAGTCGAGCGAGTAACTGAGGATATGATTGTTGTTTGGTATAAGGGATGTTCATGTTTCATAGTAGGTGAACCAGTATTTGTGGTTATTGCACTATATATGCAGGGTGGACATTTGATCGTGTATGAAGCTAACAGTGGTGAAACTGGTAATGAGAATCGATGTGCAGTAGATAGGTGCCTCCGTTTGGTGTGGCTGCGCGAATCGGAAAATATGTATGTCGTGAGCAGTCCAGAAATATTTCAACAGCGGGGCTGATAGTGGTGGGTAGGGTCACGGGCTGTAGTGGTGCAGCGCCAGTAGTGGTGACAGGCCGTTGGTCCTGCATGTTTGCAGTAGTTCCCTTTTGTCAACGTAGTGGGGTTGGTTTTTGTGTTGTGTTTCGTTTTGTGCCAACCTGTTGTTTGTGTGGGAAGGTGGTGGGGGAAGGGGAGAAATGGGATAGAGGGACTAATGTTGAGATATCATACCAAAGGGTGTCTTAGTATATGTGTTGGAATATTGTCCCTGAGTTTCGAGTTCATACCTACTATTGGTTTCCTATATGATCTTCACGAACTTTCTGTTATACCTTACTTGATGTCTGAAACTGTTATCACCCTGTTGTCTCCGTACTGTTTCCTCTCTATCTCCTTGCAGTGAAAATTTCTCTCTTGTTTCTTTTCTGTTTCCTTGTTGTTTCAAAGGGACAAGACTTTAGTCCCCTTACCGGAGATGAAAATTTTCATCCACACAGGTATTGTTAATCACCGGTGCATACCGATGATCTGGCTACGGTGTTTGTGGCAAGGTGTTCATTAGGGAGACATGTCTGGTCGTTTGGGAATAGTGAGAATTGTGGCAACGTGGTACAATCACCAGAAAGGGGAGGAATGTGCGCAGGCAAGTGACAATGGAGAAAGTGAGAACTGAGCACTATGTATTGGTGATGTGATTGCTGTAGTAGACGTTGTAAGTTTTTTGAAAGGACAGCGTGGAAGTTATGTAAAATGGTAGACATGATGTAATAGCGTCAGAACAGACACAGATGGTGAGTACGGTTATTTGTACTTAAGGGCAGCCGTGGCCCCAGATGTTTTGAGAAAAGTGAGCGGCAATACAGGATCAGATTCTACCCCAATTATTATTTTCATTAACAGGTACCGGACAAGATGTAGATCATCTTGGGTTAAAAGGGCCTTGTTATCTACTTAGAAATGATATGCGAATTCTGACCTTTGAATTGTGCGCCTAAGAAAATCTCCTGCTGGTTCTTTATCCATCATTCCTCCGTCTATACTTTTCTCTCTTCACATTACCGAGCGATTTATTTTACTTCAATATGGAGTTGGGGTTTGTATATGATATGTGGTTGAGGGGCGTTTCAAGAAGGGCAAGGGACAGAGTGAGTATTCGTGAAGATGCACTTGGTGAGGTGCAATGGCATTAGAGCCGCCCCCCGGAGAGGGCGGAGAACCTTTAGGAGTAAAGTTTTCTCGGGTCCTTGGACTTACAATACCCTTTTCATGGGGCTTTTGAGTATGGCATAATTTATGCCATATATTCAGTAGTATCTCAATCTCTCTATCCTTCAAAACGAAGCAGCGCTCTACCTCCCCTTTCTCCTTCTTTCCGTCGGCGGGGCCTATGAAAGTACCGTACAAGTCCCCTACCTAACCCTCACTCACTCTTCCTCTTCCTCGTGCCCACAAGCCGGTTTCAAGCCACAGGCAAAGCCGACGGATGCCTGCCTACTCAGGCCCGCATCATACCCGTCCGAGAAACCACGGCAATCGATTGTGCTAAATCTGGCTATTCCAGATCTATATAGCCAGACCCCGGAAACCTACAAAGCCTGATCACACAATGTCATACAGATTCGTCCCCCCCCTAGTCAAATACCAAACTTAAGCTTTCTCTCGGCAAGAACTTCTCTCAACGCTCATTCAATCCACCACCCATGGCCCAATAATAATGAAGTTTATAACAGCCTATGCTGGTTCAACGCTCTCCCGAAGGTAAAAGTGGTCGTTCTTCTTACGCAGTTGACGTTATGCGCTACATGGGGTAAGGGACGTGGATCCACTGATACTTTTCTGTGCTATTGTAGCTGGTGGAAGTGTACAGTACTTGCATTCTTTCCTGCTCGAGTACTCACCATAGGGCAGACATAATTTCTAGTTTCATCTCCCGAGTGATTGACTGACTTCCACCTGTTGCCTTCAGCTCTCTCTCCCTCCCTCTCGCCCTTCCATACATTACCTTACTTTCCCCCGTCCGTACATCCAGTGCTCAGGGAGGATGGATCCACGATAACTTAAAATCCCTTTTTTCCCCACATTCTCCGCATTCCATTCGATCATTTCATAACCAGCCCCACCCCTTCCACCTGGTTTGTTCAAGCTTTCAAGCCGTCGATCATCATTACTGAACAAACAGACAAGGTACAGCTGACCCAATCAAATCAAGGGAAAAACCATGCAGGCGCTGCCGCGATGAAGCTCCGCGGTGTGGGCTCCCCCTTCGATCCGACGAATCGCTTCCAAACCTGCAGCATTCTCTCCCCAGTCGTGCTCGCCTGCACCCGGCTTTTGATTGCGTGCTATATCTTCGCTGCTCTGTTTTACCGCATCGCTTGCTCAGCCGTGATCGACAGGTCCCATTCGACACAGGAAAGCTTTTCGTACTTTACAAGCCCGACGTACTGGGGGCTTGGTTGCTACTTTGCTGTCGCGGTAGTGCACACGTTTGTTTATGCCTTTAGAGGGAGGGCTCCGTTGGAGAGATGGTCGAAGGTGTTGCAGTTTCTGCACAGTTTGCTTTATACTACTATTATTACGTTCCCGCTTTTGATGTGAGTACCGGCCCTATCTCCATCCTGGTTATTATTTGTTAGGAATTCCCCTTTGGAAGGGGGAATGGTGGACGAGTGTGGGTAGATGGATGAATGGATGGGCGCGGGAAAACCTATGCGGGGAGGAATGTGTGAGGGAATTGAAAAAATAAAAAAATGGATGCACGCTAAACAATACTATGTGGTTTTTAGAATAGTGGTGTTGAGCCATTCTGGCACCAGATGACAATCCATTTGGAAATAGATATTCAGCATGGGGCAATGTAATCTCCTCGCCCTTCCCCTCCCCCACCCCCACCAAGCAACCAGGCTGACCCTCCCAGGTGTCCTTCCACACCCTAAACTCAGTCTTCACGATCTTTGAAGTCCTCATCCCTCGCGCCGAGCGCCCGCCATGGCTACTCATCCCCTTCCTGTTCCTAATACTAGCGGGCTACCTGGGTGTCGCCTACATTACTAAGGCAACCAAGGGCTTCCGCACCTACTCCTTCCTGGACCCGGGCAAGAAAGGTTCCGGCATGGTCGCCGGGTACGCTTTTGGCATCGCCGCGGCTATTTGCGTAGTGTTTGTGATCAGCTGGCTGATCATTTAGCTGAGGCTATTCCTATGCGAGAGGGTGTTTGGCTTGGAGGGAAAGTTCTCGAGTAAGGTGCAGGGTGGGAGAGGTGATGAAGGGGAGGGCGAGCATGGGAGCTTGGTGGAGAAGGAGCTTCTCTGAGGCTGTCCTCTCTCCGTTTGTTCAGGAGGAAGGGAGGGAGGGGATGCAGGTACTAGCTTTGGATATACTTGTCGTAATATTGATTGGGTCGTACTTTCTCTCATTCTCCCCTCTTTTCATTATTTACTTATTTACTTATTTCCTATAATTCAAAAGATTTAGCGAAGCAGCTCGTAGAAGCTGTTGAAAGAGATGAGGAAGGGACGGAGAATCCTTAATTTGAGCACCAATCATGTGCGCTATTGTGAACGGGGGGAGAGGGTTGTTAACAGTCCATCGGACTTTTTATTATGAAAATGCAAAAGAAAATACAATATTGGGTGGCACCAGCACAACAGATGCAACCCAGCCCCATCCTGAGCCAAGCGTACATATTCAGACCTCCCGCGATTCCATCAAAGCAAAAACATGCCCCGTATGCAAATGAACCTTCGTCAATCACGAAGTTCAAAAGAAGGCACAAGTCGCCAGTTACCGAAGTGGGTTGCTCCAGAAGCATACATAGGTGTTAATCATCGTCATCAATGAACTGCAACTCCACATATAGTCTACCAATAACTACTTAATATAGCCTCACAGTGGTTTTAGGAAGAATGGAACTTTCGGCCCCGAGGTTCTTCCATAAAAGGCCACATGTTTCTCTTGCCGCTCCGCAATCTTCTTCAGCCTTCTCTCTTGCCGCCGCTGCCGCTCAGTAAAATATTCTGCCAGTTGCTCGGTGTTTTTAACTTTTGACAGAAGTTTCTCTTGCTGGAGGGGCGAGTCGAGGACTAGATATCTTGCCAAATAGTCCATGTCCATATGAGGTACACAGCAGGTGCGGCCCCATTCCCTTATGCGATTCAGGCACGAGTCAAGATATTCCGGGATAGTTGGTATGAAGACCGGAAACGTGATCGGCTCACCCCACACGAATTTAACGTCTTCATCGGTAATTAGATACGGCAAGGAGCCTCGATCATGGGGGATCCGATCTTTGGGGTTCGGATGAAATTCCGATTCTACCAACGCGGAGTTGAAGTTAATGGGATGCGGGACCTGGATCTTCTCGGTGTCGACCGTGAGGCGGTAGGTGTCCTCGCTGCAAAGGCAAATATACCACTCATCATCGTACCTCTTGAACCATCCGACAGAGTATTGTTCCCCAGAGAATTCTTTCGCAGTTTCAGGCACCATAGCCAATTCAGGAATGCTAGATTTTTCGACCTCCAGCCATTCACCACTTTGGACAAATGTCTGGTATATAGATCCCACTTGTGAGGTTCTTACTAGGATATTCATAATCTGTGCAGGAATGTCAGCTGTGAAAAGCAGTTAATCGGAAGGTGAGGCAAGCTGTGCTTACAAATCCCGAATAAACCGGAACTCCCATCCAGTTTAGTGCATATTTTCCAACCAGGATAAAGGGATGATCGTGCTCGTTAAGGATGGAAAAGACGCTCTCCAGAGAGGCAGCACTCTGTGACCACAGCTCTGCCATGTAAGCTGTAAACTATTCGCGTTGTGGATGATAGGAAGCTTCCGAATTTCGATGCCTTCAGTTGATCTGGTTTGTTTGCGGGGAGTGATGGTTGAAAGGAATAGCAAAGGCCACTAGGAGCGCAGCTGATAGATACTGTATACGGTAGATAAATAGATAAAATAGTCACATGGATCTGATGAAGCACACCAAATTTTTCTTATCAGATCCACGTGACTCTCTCATCTATCCCCCAAACCCCAGATACTCGTATCTAGCCGAGGTTTATTAGTAAAAAGATTCCTGTCTCTCCAAAAGGTTCTACATTCAAGAAGGTTGATCACTCGTTACGGTTTTTTACGTGCTAGGCGCTCAGCTCTTCTGCCAAGTAAATTTGTTGGGAAAGCAATGGAGAACAGTTGTCCGGAATAAAGCAATATCGTTTCGGAAGTGAAAGGTTTCGGAGAAAGGCCCTGCTCTGGCAAGTAATCGAAGTAGGTTCAACCCTTTCACCTCTTGGGCAGCCGTCTGTCTTTATATACAAGTACTTCTCACCTCATAAGTATGCTTCCATTCCAAACCGACACATTTGGCCCGATCGCCTATGACTGCCACACTCCATTCGGTCCGGTATCCTTCACCACTTCCAGTCTGTTCCGTTCATTCTACATCCCTTTCCTCCCGATCAGGAAGCTATAACATCATGCCCTACCGCATGCCTACAACAAAATTTACAATATCATACGAGAACTCGAGTGCACGCTTGGGTATCCAATCAGAAAGAATCGGGGGAGAACCACGTGATTCGGTTTGATGAGTGTACTTCCCCTCTCTGCCTCACCCCACCTCGTCAAGCAGAAGCTGCTGTATCTTGATCTTAATCAACGATTTTCATACTCCTGGAACTCCTTACCAGAGCTCACTCCCCTCCTCTTATCGAGTACGGAATATCTCGGCTCCTTTTTATCTCACACCGCAGGTTTGACTCTTGTTATTAGTGCGGATCCCACTCATATCTGGCGCTGGGTGTTGGCGTGTTGCAGGCCAATTAGACCCCCAATCCAAGCGTAAAGCTATCAGGAAGATCGGAAAGAAGCTGGGAAAGAAAGCGGAACAGTACGCATCGGGGTATAGGTACACGGACTGGGTAAGTGTAGCCCTTGCACTGGGGATAATCTTGGGTTCTCGCTAGCGTTGCCAGAAACAAACCCTAAAACTAACACCTCATAGTACCAAAGGGGGAGCTCTTACAAGAAAAATTCCCGATCGTGCCCAAGGCGTGCTCAGGTATTTTAGGGAGACAAGCCAGGAATCCGCTTCACTCGGGACACTAGAGGGGAGACTTGGGCCCCGAAATTCGAATATCCAAATAATAGACCAAAGGGCGGATTAGAAATTATGCGTCGGTTTATGCGGGCAGGCGTGGAGAAGTTACTTGGCCCAGATCATTAACTGAAGAAGTATCAATGACCAAGGTGGGGCACTATTTCGTCAGGGAAAGTACGATGAGGCCGAAATTATGTATCGACACGTATTGGCGGGTAGAGAGAAAACCCTCGGGCTGGATCATCAGGATACCTTACAGAGTGCTAGGGAGCTAGGTGTGACACTGAAGCGTCAGGGAAAGTACGACGAGGCCGAGGTTATGCATCGACGTGCAGTGAACCCAAGCGTCCAGTCCGTCCGTCTTTGGGGGTGGACGGGACGGACGGGTATCTTGGCGTCCGTCCGAAGGACAGCCCGAGACGGACTGGCGGGGACTACAGGTGTCTCAGGTTGCGGAAGGTGTTGTGCAACGTGAGATGACGGGCGGGCCCTACAGGTGACGGGCGGGCTCGGTGGGTGAATGAGGATCCTTGGGGGTGAAGGGTGGGCCCTGTAAGCCACGGACGAGTGCTACAAGAACAATTTTAGTGTTACAGCGAAATTGAGAACCGTAGGGCCCGTCTATCATCCTCTTAGAGGCCCACAGTATTGGTGTATGTATAGTCACTAAAGACTGAAAGATAAAAATATAGCTCGCATGTGCAGATCTCTTTTCTGAGTGATAAATACTTAATCAATAGGCGTGTACACAGACTACTAACTACCTGACATATTGATTCCAACATCTGATGGCATGCCTGTATCAGAATCACCGGAGGGTACCCCAAATCCTTCATGCCTTCCCTGTGAGATTCCTGTTTCACGGGTCTCAAGATCGTGAACCATTGTTTCCACCTCCAATAGTCTCTCCTCCAGAATCAGCCCTGCCTTCCTCCACGATTTCATACATTCTATAGCTTCGATAACTTCGTCTCCTAATCGTCCTCGACGGTCTGTAATTAAATTTTTTCCACTAGTATATAGCAATTGTATTCAATTAGCTAGAATTACCAAAGTGATATCTGTTGTTTGCGGAATAACTTACCTACTAAACACCCGCTCAACCTCAGCCGACATAGCAGCTATGCTATGGATCTCAAGGGCCATATGTGATAATTGTGCCCAACGTGGATTTTTTAACCGTGCAGCGCAATAGACAAGGATGTCAGAAACTTCCTCAACCTCCTCCATGATCTGAAACCGATCAAATTGATCCATATCATGATAGGTGAGGCGAGCTCTCTTTTTCTGCTTCCATCGTGCAGGTGTGTCATCCGGTGCTAAAATACTCACTGTGTAGTTGTCTGACTGCGCAGAGGAAGGGGGCCCGATTAATGAGCCTGATGGGGTGGTAGTATCTATATACTGTGGGAGAGATTGGTATTCGGATTCCCAGAGGTTTTTGCTTTCGGTCTTAGCTAATTCAATCCAATCTCGATGATCGATCCACTCAAGTTCAAAATACTTGAGTTTCGTTTCCGGATCAAGGGCAACTGCAGCGTACAGTGCGGGCAAACGATCAGGTAATGAGTAGTATCTAATGTTACACTGTAGTTAGATTTTTGGATTGAATAGCGTGGCAGTTTAGGAAATAATAATGTAGAGCATACTTATCAAGGACCGCCCATGCGTGATTGATTGATGTTAATAGATGGATACTATAAACAGAGCTATTTGAATAAAGAACCTTCGCATTTTCCAAATGGGGGAGCAGATCGTCCATCGCTGGGAGTACCTGGGCTAAGTATCTATTTGAGTGATTTCTACCCGTCCCAGTTCCTTGTAGCTGCAAGGTAAGTACACGAAAAGGTTTTAGAATAAAGAGAATCGCTGTTAAATCTACCCAATCGCCAAGTGTAAGTTCGTCAAGAGTAATCTGGTCCAGTATGACCACTTTGCTCCGGGAGAGTTGTCCAATAGGTAGTGGAGTGGGATTTGCTAAATTCTGTCGGTTTTTTACTTGACGTTCCTCGGATATCACAATACCGACAAACTCATCTAGTATATCTCGAAGCTCAAAAGCACGATCGATAGCGTCCGCATCGCTGGACCAACGGGTCAAATTACCAATTAACAGTAACAAAGGACCCCTGTAAGCTTCCCCGCGAATTTGATGAACCTTTTGGGTAAATCTATCCCTACGCTGTGGTGTCCTTAAGATCCAAGTAGCTATGTTATATAGCTTACCCATTGCGCCTCTTTTTCGCCATTCTTCCAGTGACTTTCGCTCACATTCTTCGTTCCGCTCCATATCTTGACTCACTTCTACTTCGAAGGCCTCCCAATCCAATCACCAGAGAAAGGATTTAACCACTAGGTTAATTATGTGACCGAAACAGCGCACACGAGAGGTTTGCGGTTTAAATTCAACACCCCGAACAGCTAGTAGGGTTGCTAACTCGGTAAGAGCAGAGTCGTTATTGGTTGCGTTATCCGTTGTTATGTAACCCAACTTCGCTGTAATCTGGTAATGATCGAATACTTTCAGTAAAGTTTCAGCAATGTTAGCCCCACTATGGGACCCATGAAACCGACGAAAGCCCAAGGTAGCGGATTGTAACTCCCCAGTTTCTGTTGCCCAATGGCCGACGATTCCCAGAAAGGATCAGTGATTCAGTGAGCTCCATAAATCGAAGCTCAGATGGATACGAAATAGCAATAGTTGTAAATACGCTTTGATTACAGATGTGGACTTATCATAGAGTGATTCTCCCAATTCGTAATAGTGCAACTTGATTTCGGGAGAACATTTTGTAACCCATTTGGTTGTGATATCTGTATATACATGTAAGTATAACTCAATATAAAGGCAAATCTGAATGAACAAGATACAATAACGGAATTACGGCAATACTGACGCAAGTAAGCAAGTAGGATAAGAGAATCCGAAAGGTTTTATCCTCAACAGCAGTGAAAGAGGTATTTGTTACATAGATCCAGCATATGAGCATGTTCTTAAAAATATCGCTTTTAAATCACATTCCTTGTACTGGAGTTCTGCCAAAGGCAGCTTCGATCCTTGAGTTACTTGCAGCCCGGCTTGGCTCAAGCCCACCATCAGGAAACTCCTTACTAACCCCATGTTGTTGTGTAAGGTGGTAATTAATATTCTTAGTTGAGAAGTCACTATAAATTGGGGCACGGTGTGATGGACCTAGGTTGGCATTATTTGAAGATATTAACACTCATAGATTTTGGAACCCTCAGCCAGAACCTTTACAAAGTTGCTAGAATTAAATATTTAAAGAGAAATACATACAGCGGGCACATTTCCAGCGCTATTTTCCTTTATCGTACACTTCCATACCATTCCCAGGCAACCAGCAATGTTCTTTGCGTGCCTTCTTTGGTGGAAGGTAGGATGTGCGAACTCCAAGGTGCATGTGTGAAATATTGCCTTCAAAGGATCCAGGAATAGTGGAGCGGGAGATCTCATGGCTCTGTCGATTGCTTACACTATTCAATGGTGGATTCATTAAATTTGATACATTACTACCCAGAGTGGGGGTAAGAAGATCAGATGGCGCGGAGCTTAGAGCATCACTTTCAGTAAAGTCATCATTAGCCATGTCCAAATCATACTGGTACCTTGAATGGCCGGAAAAGCCAGAGTATGATGGTAAGATTTGTGAAACAGAGTCATCGGGTTGTAGCGAGCTTTGACTACCTGCAGACGAGTGTGAGAGTGCTTCTGATATTGACATTACTGGCCTAAGTTGTAGTGAAATTGTAAGAAATTGTCCTCGAGAACAGAGAAATAGGTGAATTTAGTTTGAAGAAAGAAATAGAAGGCATGCAAACAACCATATAAGGATTAACAATCCAGGCTGAGAAACTTGCTGAAAGTCAGAGATATTAGGTATTTATAATGGAATCCTATCTACCATTAACTGGTAGTCACCAGTTCCTCCTAAAATATATTACCTCCACAAATTATTTACATACACACTACACTATTCATTGCCTTCTGGAGCGACAGACAACCACCATACTCTAAATGTCATAAAATTTGGTGGACTGTGCGAATCATAGAAGAGAAATGAGTAACAGATGGGCGGGCCCCACAGGTGACGGGCGTTGACTGGCGGGGCCTGCAGGTGACGGGTGGTGACGGGCGTCCTGCAGGAACAACTTTTGTGTTACCATCATATTGAGAACGGCAGGGCCCTGCCGTCACCCTCTTAGACGGTCGTCTTTTCCAAAAGACGGACGCCCTTGCCCTGCAGCCTGAAACACCTGCCCGGGACGCTTGGGATCACTGTCGACGTGCATTGGAGGGCAGAGGGAAAACACTCGGGTTTGATCATCGAGATACCTTACAGAGTGTTGGGGATCTAGGCGTGACACTGCGTCGTCAGGAGAAGTGCGACGGGGCCGCGATTATGCATCAACGTGCATTGGCCAGCAGGGAGAAAGCACTTGGACTAGATCATCGAGATACCTTACAAAGTGTTACGGATCTGAGTGTGACGCTGGGTCTTCGGAAAAAGTTTGACGAGGCCGAGATTAGGATTGACATTCGTTGGCGGGCAGAGAGAAAACGCTTGGGCTAGATCATCGACATACCCTACAGAATGTAAGGAATTTAGGTGTGATGCTGCAACGTCAGAAAAAGTACGAAGAGGCCGAGATTATGCATCGACGTACATTGGCGGGCAGAGAGAAAACGGTCGGGCTAGTCTATCAAGATACCTTACAGAGTGTTGGGGAGCTAGGTGTGATACTAAAGCGTCGGGAAAAGTACGACGAGGCCGAGATTATGTATCGGCGTTCGTTGGCGGGCAGAGAGAAAAGGCTTGGGCTAGATCACCAAGATACCTTACAGAGTGTTAGGATCTGGGTGAGATTCTGGATTATCAGGAAAAGTACGAAGAGGCCGAGATTATGCATCAACATGCATTGATTGGGAGAGAGAAGACGCTTGGGCTAGATCATTGAGATACCTTACGGAGTGTTAGGGATCTGGGTGTGGCACTGCATCGTCAGGGAAAGTACAACGGGGCCGAGATTACGCATCGACGTGCATTAGTGGGCATACAGAAAACGCTCGGGCTAGATCATGAAGATACTTTACAGAGTGTTGCGGATCTAGGTGTGACGCTGGATCGTCAGGGAAAGTACGACGAGGCCGAGATTATGCATCGACGTGCATTGGCGGGCAGAGGGGAAACACTCGGGCTCGATTATAGAGATACCTTACAGAGTGTTAGGGATATGGGTGTACTGCGTCGTCAGAGAAAGTACTAAGAGTCCGAGATTATATATCGACGTGCATTAGCAGGCATAGATAAGATTCTCGAGCCAGGTCGTCGAGATACCTTACATGATGCCGATAATTTTGGCGCGGTGCTACACGATCGGACAAAGAAAAACGAAGTGGAAAGTATGGATTGGCTTGCAGCACAAGGTGGGGAGAACGCGCTTCGACCACATCACCCAGACGTCCTACTAGGTGTTGTTGGACTGGCTCTGACGCTTCCTGAAGAGAGGAAGTATGAAGAAGCTGAGATCATGTATCGACACGCCCTAGGGGCTATGGGGAAGGCTCTAGGGGCAGATCATCCACATGTCCTTAATAGTATGAATATGCTCGGCGAATCCCTGCTTGATCTAGGGGGGTATGGCGAAGCGGAGGCTATGTGTCAGCGTGCATTGGCAGGCAGAGAGAAAGCCCTAGGAGTAGATCCAGCTACCCTTACGAGCGCCGATAGCCTTGGTCGGACACTGCATTATCAAAGAAAGTACGAAGAAGCGGAGATGATATTTCGATCTACTGAGACGGGCAGAAGAAAAGTGCTTGGACTATATCACCCTGATACCCTACCGAGTGTCATTAGCCTGGGTGCGATGCTACTGGATCAGAAAAAGTATCAAGAAGCCGTGATCATTTACCGACATGCGCTCGGGACTATGGAGAAAGCCCTAGGGCCCGGAGATGATTCGTCCGTCCAGCGTGCTTGATATGGTTGAGTTCCCTTGGGCTATTTTTTGCAAGCCTAATGTTTCCCCTGGATTGCCTTGTACAGTATTGATGTATTGTATCGGGTGGTATGTCGAGAGCAGAGCTGCGTGCAAGAGTCCTCAGAATCTAACATTACATGTGAAGATAACCTAATGGTGGCAGAGTACGTGCCGTGGTGATACATGCCCTGCGTATTTCAAAGAGCGCGCTGTATATATGACTCTCCCGAATGCCTTCTGAGTCGGGATACTACCCGGTGTGATTCTATACCGGTATAGTGAAGCCGCATGGAAGAGCTCAGATTTGGGAATGGGTTAGTTTGACTGCTCGCCATATATCGGAGTCAACACCGGTTTGCCCTGAACACTGGAACACATTACTCCAGCATTTGTTTTGTCAGGGAGTGGGGAAATTGAAACAGGATATCCGAGCACATCCGGGAAGATACAGAAGAGTTATGGAAGAAGACGGAATACCACAGAAGGTGGTAAGGAACCTAAGGATTAAAGGGCCCATGTTTTCCTTCACCGCTTTTCATAGCAACACCTTTCTGTCTCTATCGTGTCTGTCTGCCTGTTCATTTGCGGTCGTCGTCGGTAGTCTTTTTATTCATACTCTTATACACTATTTATTATTCAAAAGTATCAAATCCACTGTGCATAAACCCTATCGTTAAAATCCCTTCCCCGCATGCTTGCATGCTCTAGCTTCGATCCAGAAATTTCCTGAAAAAATAAAGCGGGCGCCTGGCCTCCCCGGACATTGGGAGTATGGTATCTGTGCGCTGTGGCAGTGAACAGATCACTAGGGTTCAGGGAGAATATACCCCTTCCGTCAGTCCGTGGTCTGCCGGGTACGTCTTTCGGGTAAATCACAGGTCTTCAGACAGAACCATCACCCCAATCAAGAAACTGCACACAAAAAACACACCAGAAACAAAAGTACGAAAGCAAAGAAGCAAGAATCTGATAGATAATTACCCCGCCACGTCCGAGGGTTCAACAAAGGGTAGAAACATCAAGATTCGCAGCCAGCTTCTCCAACATGCCCATCAGCAGATTCAGGCCCCTTTTCTCCCTCCTCAACCTCCTCAGAGGAAGATTCAAGCAATTATTGACGGCTCTCAAGAATCAGGGCAGGGCACTGCATATGCTTCGAATCCTTTCCGGGCACAGGATCATCCACAGACCAGATGATTTCTAGGATTAGCTCAATTGTCGCGGCTGCATTGCATTGGCGAGGGGGTGTCGGCGGCAGTATCGAGAATCGGAGTGGTGGTAGCAGTGGCTGCAGTACTTTTGGTAATGGTAGGAGCGGCAGGTAGGGGAGTGGAACGAGTGGAAGAAAGGTGAATAGAAAGCATGTCGGAAAACTCTGGTGCGTGCGTGGACAGTGGAGCGGATAGAGCTGGACGGGATAAGGGATGGAGGAATGGAGGAGAGCGTGCCCAAAACATCCCAGGCGGGCCCCCCGTAGGGGGGGGGCCTAAGAGGCAACCTTTGTGAGAGCCCTATGCTTGTTTCGCAAAGGTTGCTCAAGGCTCACTATGTTTGCTTGATGTGTGATTTAGGGTGGTTTGGGGTATGAACGCCAGATCAAGATCGACCGCCGATAATTTTACTTTACACTAATCTGAAGCGATAGGTTATTAATGACTAACACACTTTTCGCACTAAGATAGACCAAAATTTAATAATAATATTATTAATAATATTATTATCATAGTGCATTTTCAGCGAGTGACAATATATGATTCACTGTCCGGAAACTAAGAATAATAATCACCAAAATGAAGTGAGGAAAGGGAAAAACACATGACCCCCCCACAATCAATTTACCTATCAAACCTATAAAAAAGTGTCTAAAAGAACGTCGAGTCGGAAGAGATACTGTCCTGTTTCCACCCAGCCACTAATTCCTCCGCAACCTTCTTCACTTTTTCTGTCGCGCAGAAACACCCAAATCTTTCTAACTACCAACTCCCATACACCTCTAAGATCAGCGCACTTTCTTTCTAAGAATACTGCAATGAGCAGCGCCACCCAAGCGACATTATCCACACCGCACGGCTCGGGAGTTGAATCCCTTAGGGAACCTAGTAGATGAACAACGTACGCATCCGCAATAGGAAAGCTGCCGTCAAAGTTCTGCGCCGCGATATGCCCTCTGATATCCACTGGAGATCTGGCGGGTGCTTGGCGCGGCGTTGCCGTGCGGATACTGGCACTGAGGCCAATAATATGACTACCGGCGGCTGCTGTATTAGCGGTGTCAAAAAGGGATCGGTATGGGATTGAGGGGAGTGCTGGCGGTTCAATCGATGAGAGAGTAGGCTGTAAGGGTACTGTAAGGGCAGGTGTCGTAGCTAATTGGTGGGGGCCTTCGATAAGGAGGTCCTCGCCAAAGAGGCCCTCGCCAAGGGGGCCCAGTGATCCCAAGCGTCCCGTCCGCCCGGCAGGCACCTACGAGACGCCCGTCCCGGGCGTCCCGGGCAGGTGTTTCAGGCTGCAGGGCAAGGGCATCTGTCTTTTGGAAAAGACGGCCGTCTAAGAGGGTGACGGCAGGGCCCTGCCGTCCTCAATATCATGGTAACACAAAAATTGTTCCTGCAGGACGCCCGTCACCTGCAGGGCCCGCAAGGCACTGCCCGTCACCTGTGGGGCCCGCCCATCTGTTACTCATTTCTCTTCTATGATTCGCACAGTCCACCAAATTTCATGACATCTAGAGTATGGTGGTTGTCTGTCGCTACAGAAGGCAATGAATAGTGCAGTGTGTATGTAAATAATATGTGGAGGTAATATATTTTAGGAGGAACTGGTCACTACCAGTTAATGGTAGATAGGATTCCATTATAAATACGGTTCTTAATTTCGCTGTAACACTAAAATTGTTCTTGTAGCACTCGTCCGTGGCTTACAGGGCCCACCATTCACCCCCAAGGATCCTCATTCACCCACCGAGCCCGCCCGTCACCTGCAGGGCCCGCTCGTCACCTATAGGGCCCACCCGTCATCTCACGTTGCACAACACCTTCCGCAACCTGAGACACCTGTAGTCCCCGCCAGTCCGTCTCGGGCTGCCCTCCGGACGGACGCCAAGATACCCGTCCGTCCCGGGCGTCCTTTCAGGTACCGCCGTCCGTCCCCTCCACCCCCAAAGACGGACGGACTGGACGCTTGGGTTCACTGCTCCCTACTACCGAGCAGTTAAGGTACACAAGGGCTGTGACTTTGAGGGCGACCACAATTGCCGGTGATGAGTTGTCACTTTCAATTCCGATCACTCGCATCGAGGAGCCGGGGGAGACTGTGTACCAGCTCGCTGCCAGGATGCTATTACGCGATCTTGAGGAGGGGAGAAGCTGGCTTCATTCTGGTAGGTACGGGATTACAGCAGAACATACATCAAGCATTCAGGATTATGCCCAGAGAGAAGGTGAACAGGTTGGCATAAAGTGGTCACTGGTAAGTAAGTGGACTAGCTTTGTAGGGGTCGAAAGTAAGACCCTAGGTGAGGCACCGGTCCCGACCCCAGCGCCACCCGAGGTAGAGCCATCGGGATTTCTGGGGGGCAGACCTTTGGCTCCTGATATGTCCAGTAGATCACCTGAAACCAGCTTGGATAGTGAGAACAGTTTGCCCATTGATACCACTACCAGATTCGACCGCATACCCTTGTCAAGGCTGGATCCTACACGTGCACCCCCCATGGGGATAGGCTCCGAGGATCCGTGGGGTGTCATAGCAGGCGCTCAAGTAATGGATAGGAGAGTTGACACTATGAGTTCTGGTGCAGAGAGATACGCCTGACCCCACACATCCTGTATAGGGCAGCCCCATTCTTCATTCCGATCAGAGCCCACCGTGGCAGCACCACACACTAACACTACAACCGGAGCCTACTCGGGACAACGCAAGAGAGCGCGGCGGCCCCATCCCCAACATGACAGCCCCCATATCGCATGAAAGCGTGATGGGACATGAGGTGCAATACCAACCTCAACAGCAACCGCAGCAGCAATCTCGACAGCGACCTCAACACCAACCTCAACAGCAATCTCAACAGCAACCTCAACAGCAACAGCAACACCAGCAATTATTTCAACAGCAGCAATCGCGTCAACCCCAGGGGGATATTCCGGGTCTCGATCCAGTGTATGGGTTTCGTGAGCTGCCCTTCCTATATTCAAGACCGGTGAGGAGATCTCGAGACCCGGGCCAAGAGAAGTTAAGAAGAGAGGAATATTTTGGCTCATATCAAGCAAGCGATTCTGGCCCCACTGCCCCGCTCCTGCAATCAATGATTCGACCCCGCTTCAGCCGATTTACTTCTCCTGATGAATATACACCCGGAGGCCCCCTCAGTGTTCCCAAGCGTCCAGTCCGTCCGTCTTTTCACTAGGACGGGACGGACGCCGTATTTTCTGCCCTTGCCCGGGACGGACGCCGGACTGTAGTCCGTCCTAACCTGTGCCCGGGACGGACCGCCGGGCCCTACAGGCTTTTCTTCGAGTGATAAGGTGTGATTGGGCTGTGAAATGAAATGAAAAGCCAAGCATAAAAGACTGATCGCCAACAACGGTGACGAACTTTTTCTCATTCTACTGCTTACGACTTGGGAGATAGACCGAGTCAACCCTAACTCCCATGCGAGGAATGTGATAATGCTTCAGACATATTACTTGTAGTTAAATAACACGGTTTGGATAGTGCAAAGTATAAGAAAATAGGGAAAATGAGACACAGTTTCTTGCCGAGGTGGCTTATCGGATGTGAGATATACTCCTATCCCTCTGGTATGAAAACGGGCCACGGACTTATTTTGTCAATGAACCATGTATATCCCACTACGATGTAATTCAGGGGGTGACTATCTATTATTATAGGCTAGTGTGAAAAATACCTATAGGGCCCGGCCGTCACCTACAGGACTGCAGTCATTATGGAAGACGGACGCCGTGCCCGGCCGTCCTTACCCACCCTGCCCGGGACGGACGGGACTATAGGACGCCAGGGCCCTGCCGTCCGCCCGGGACGGTTGGGAACACTGAGAAAGACTCGGGGTCACTGCTCTGATGTGGATCTCCCATTCGGTACGGCCTTTGCGGGTGGAGGAGTTATGTCATGTCCTAGCAATCGAGATAGGGTCAACTGATCTCAACAAAGATGATATCCCTACGATATCGACCTTGATAGGCTATTGTAAAGGACTCATCACAGTCGGTAAAGGGACCTCGACTGTGAGGTTGATCCATTTTACACTCCAAGAATATTTTCGTACACATCCCGACCTCTTTGATAGAGCTCACTCGACTATGGCGGAGGTCTGCTTGACCTATCTCAATTTCCCGAGCGTCAAGGATCGTTCAGCCCGCCGGTCCCTTAACCTTGGAGAAAGTCTTTTCCTTGAATATTCTTCCTTATATTGGGGAACTCACACTGGAATGGAGCTCTCAGGTTGAGCAAAAACATTTGCGCTCGAATTTCTTGATCGATTTGATGATCACATATCTGCTGAAAATCTTTGGAACTCGATCAGTCAGGGTTTTCTCATTGACTGTACTTCTGCTGGCAAGCCATTTTCTGCGCTACACTGCGCCTCGTACTTCGGCATCGCTGAAGTTGCAAATATCTTGCTAAAGATGAAAAGATGGGATGTGAGCCAAAGAGATAGCGCCGGTATGACGCCACTCATGTGGGCTGCAAGATATGGACATGAAGAGGTGGTGAGGTTGCTCTTGAAAGAAAAACATATCTACTCCGACCAGCAGGACACGAATTATGGCCGGACAGCGCTCTCGTGGGCTGGGGGGAATGGGCATGAGGGAGTGGTGAGGTTATTTCTTAGCCCGAGGTTTATCAATTCTGGGATCATTGGCCGTCGGTGGGACAAGGCGCCGCGAGGAATTGGTCTGGTGTTTGGTAGAAGATATGTCAACCCTGATAGCTCAGATCAGTATGGCCGGACACCACTCTCCTGGGCTGCCGGGAGTGGCCATGAGGAGGTAGTAAAGCTGCTGCTAGGGCGGGAGGATGTCAATCAGGATAGTTCAAGTAAATCTGGCCAAATACCTCTCTCGTGGGCTGCCGAGAATGGCCATGCGGGAACAGTGGAGCTACTGTTGAGACGAGAAGATATCAACCCTAATAGTTTGAGCAAAACCGGCCGACCACCGCTCACTTGGGCTGCCCTGAATGGCCATGAGAGGGTGGTGGAGCTGCTGTTGCAGCGGGAAGATGTCAACCCCGACATCCCAGATACAAACTTTAGCGTAACTCCACTCTTGTTGGCTGCCCAGCATGGTCATGATGGAACAGTGAAACTACTGTTGAGGCGGAAAGATGTCAACCCCAATAAGTCACGTAAATACGGTCGAACGCCGCTCGCTTGGGCTGCCATGTGTGGCTGTGAGGGGGTAGTGAAGCTGCTGTTGGAACGGGATGATGTGGACCCCAATAAGCCAAACGGCTGGGGCCGAACACCTCTCTCGTGGGCCACCAAAAATAGGCATGATGGAGTAGTGAAGCTGCTAGAGGCCCGGCAGGCTACAAAGTCCAGTGTGTTTATTTGATTTTTTGCTTTCGGTTTCCTGGGGGTTTGGGATTATATGTTTTTTTTGAATACGTTGAACCGTTCTCCTGGTGCTAGGCTATCTCGTTCCTTTGGTTGGTTATGCAGTGGAATCGAGCTTAGGTAGAGCATATACTATGAGAAAATTATTTCTGGGCGATGTGTCTCTGTCTTGGACGATAACTCCCTTTTCTTTCTTTCTTTCTTTCTCCTTATTTAGATGGAATGGAGTGTCATGGGTTTATGGGTAACATTTATTAGGAATGTTTTTTATCGGATACTTGTACACTAATTGTCGGTGCACCCGTGGGTGCATGAAATAATACTGATATTTTGCGTTGTCGTAAGACAGGTGATGGTGGTTGAGTGAGTTCATGAAAACCCTTTCATATCATACTGGAATAATGAAATTGAAGAGAAGAGGGGCTAGCTTCCTTATTGGGCGGGGGGCCTCTCAGATCTGGTTTTTCTAAATTGTACGGTACTTAAGATATCTTGTATCATACTAGTACAGTACCTCCTAATCCGTGAAACTGTCAGAAAGGGGATTTGATCGGCGCCACTTGCGCCACCGCAGCACAAATATCAATCGCTTTTACCCACCCCTAAGTAGCCCGAGGATTAAGGACAAACCCACGATCGCTCCTCCAATTTTAGCTTAAGTTCTCTTTAGCCATAAACCGAGTTCTATACCCAGAACCAAACTCTAACCATTCAGTTGCTACCTTGAACTCTGACAATAAAAGTGAGGTTAGCGGATAGTACGGGGGATATTGGGTTATGTGCGCCAGGGGACCTTTCGTGTCTATTCCCTAGTCTATATAGGCATTAGTATAACGAGGGACTCAAGGGTGAAGCGGGGAGTGAGATCGTTGTGGGTCAGGGAAAATAGGGCACCAGATCATATTTTGGTAATGATGCTATCTAATGACGGACCAGGAGATATATCTCTCCATCAACCAACAACCCTGAAAGCCCGGTAAAACTATGGACACTATGGAAAATGAACAAAATACAAAAATACATATGATACCTGATATAATGGGAAATCATCAGAAACACTGGGGGAGAAATCAACCCACAGGCATCGTGACAGTACACACCACAACCAGGGCAGACGTCAATCCCTGAACTCGGTGCACTATCCGGGATATTATTAAAAAACTGGATCAAGCCAAGCGCCCGATGCCCAATACCTGTGGTAAAAAATGAACAAAGGGGAAAAAAGCCCAACATTAATTCGCTACCCCTTGCAGGACGTGGTGTGGGAACAGTCTGTGACGGCATGCCCGATAGGTGACTTAAAAATTGGAATGTGTGAACACAGTGAGAACGGGCATTCACTAAAGAAGACTTTTAGTTACTTTAAGCGCATATGAATATTCCCGGGGAAGAGGCCATAGAACAGCTATCCCACCAATGCACTTCTGCTGGCACACCAACACAAGTCACAAGTTTTAGGATTACACCGGGATCTGGAGAGAATGATTCGGGTTTAATTAAAATTTATCCTAGTCGAAGAAAGAATTCACCCAATCCATGGCCAAGGCTGGAATGTCCTGGCAGCAGTGAAGGGGTCAATATGACCTTAGGTGCCGAGAAATAAAAATTTGCATATTGTGGGCTTTCCGGCGAATGCTCCCTACAATATCTGTATATCCTACCCTTTCATAAAGCATCCGGACACCCTCGCCTTGATTTGTACTCATGCTGGCCCCAGGGCACCGGGAAACTTGGAAAATTGGGGGCCATCTCCCGCTTACACTAGAGTCCGTTGATCCTCGCTCTATAATACAACAATCAGGGGACTTAAAGGGTTGTGGACGTTCCCATACCGCTCGCTTCCCCTTTCTTCTGGCAGTTGCCCGTTCAGATGGGGGAAGGAAATGCAAAAAAATATAGCAGTATCTGGCATATTGTGAATGTAGAGTTGAACACATAATGTGAGCTCTTCCAGTAGTGGGATGGCGGTTTGGCCAGTATTATAGGATTTTTTAGCTGTCTTGCTACTTACTCTTTACGAAACCTGGGAGAACAATACTAATAGTTCAAGTGCTTGCAAACGTGCTGTGGGATTTGGGGAACTGGACCCTTCAATTAGCGATTCCTCTCAATCTTGATTGCGAAAAACGGGGGAGGGGGGCAGTGTTAGTATGAAGAGAACTGGTGAGACAGCTTAAAGAAAAGAGTGATTATTTATGATTCCCATTCCACAGCCTTCCTGGCCCAGCCGGGCGGGTTTAAGCCATTTTGCACCACCTTTCCTGCCAGCTGGACCGCAGAAAACATGCAACGCCTGAACCAAGATTACCTATTTGATTCAATTTACCTGCTACTAATCCAGTTAACCAAAGCATCTGAGCAAAAGAGCAAAAAATGTACAACAAAATGCCGGAGGTACAGCGCCTAAGTTTTGTATTCCACACAAGTGGCTTACAACACCCACTGCAAGTGAAACATACAAAACTTAGGCGCTGTACCTCCACATGGTAACTAGCTCCCCTTCCATCCTACAATGGACTCAGACCAGGATAAAGCAAAAATTACTCCAAAAGAATTCATCAACTGGGATTCCTACATGGTCACCCACTGTAGTACTAACCAGTCAATACGATGCTTGTTTACCAGAGAGTGGACAGGATGCGAAATTTTCATCTTTCTATGGCCGAACACAACATCTATTCTTTGCTAGGGAATTTATACACCAGGTCAATCGATGATATTGCTGATATGGATTTCAAATATATGTATATTATCATAATATACCATATATTCTACTTTACTTTTTATACCATGCATACCATACATACATGCCCTAGAATGTGTAACCCTAAATTGTTGACCAGAGAGAGTAAATGTTTCCAAATATTTACATGAAGAAAGATTTTCACCTCCCTTCTGTGATAAAAAACTTGATATGGAAATATAACAGTCCATACAAATTGATACAATGGGCTGTACTAAAGACCAACAACTACATAATACCAATGAGGTTCTGGTAGCAGAGGCTGGATGAAAGGTAAGAATTCCTTTTATTTCCATAAGTTTTAGCATCCATACTAAGTTTGAGAAAGCTTGATTCTTTGCATGTTAATAAGCTTACCTATCTACCTAAACTGGTGGGTTTTCAATAGAAAGAATAGTGAATCGATTGACTAATAGAGTAGGGATATCCATCCAGTAAGGAAGAACATGAACTAGAAAATATAGTTATTGGAGTGCTGGAATCAACTGACTCTGATGGAGATGAAAGTATCAATGTAAAAATATTTCTTAATTCAAACAACTCTTTTAGTTTTACATTAGCTAACTTAAATTTGTTTTTACACAGATACTGAGGGAGATGGAACTGATAATTTTGTTCTAAATAGTAATAGATACTTGTAACTTTGTAGAATTGTAGGGAAGGCTATATTGAGGACTAGTTACTCAGAATTGACTTAATTTTAGTAGCTAGGTTTTTTCACAATAAAATATATTCTTTTCTATTTAAATCTCCTTGTAGTAATTGTTCTACAGTTGTAAATCTTTGTAGAAAAACCTTTCTACTACAAAATAAGATATGTATTTTATAATACTATACAGTTAAAATACTGTATTATACAGTATTATACAAAATTGTATAAAAACAAATTCAATTCCTAATTGCTAAAGGAGGATTGTCAAAGTACTTTTATTTTTATTTTTTATAATCTTATTAATTTATCCGTTTTAACGAAAGTAAGGTCAGGGGTCATATCAGCTTGCGCCATGTAGACCTGCACCTCCTCTCCACCTTGTTCTCAAGCAGCCAGAAGAAAATCTGTAACCCCAGAAAGGCTAACACCGGCAGCCAGGTACTCAACCCTAAGGTCCCACGACTTGAGCACGGATGGGTCTCGCCTAGAGCCACCCATACCCGACCAGTTCTTGGTTTAAAAAACTCCTCCACAAGTCTTCCACACGGCTATCTACAAACGGTAAAGACAGAAAGCCCAGAAACCCATCCTTTAAAGCAAGGAAAAACCCCCATCCTGACAGTACACCCACTACCAAACAGAAGAAAACTCAAACCAAAGTAACCCCAAATCAAGGGCCGAAACCAATCCCTTACCTACAACAACCAGATTCCAGCCCAACCTGTGCCAAGCGCATCGAGACAAACCAATGGCCAGGCCTCGCCCGTGAAGTCGAAAAATCGAATAGGTATGCTGTATAGGTGACATAAACGTATGTCTTGGGCATATAGCCCATGGTCGCAAGCAGGAGAAACCGAAGGGAATGAGTGCCCGCTGTAAGCAGGAGGTATTGGCAGAATAAAAGCCCCAAGCCATCCATCTGGGAGGGCCGAAGGAGCTGCCCAAAACAGGAAAAGAGGGAGCGGTAGTGGGGTACCAGCCGACAGTAGTAGGATACCAGCTGACGCAATCGAAGAGAAAAAGGAAGGAAGGGCCCAAGGCCCCAATGCAGACCCAACTGAAAACCAACCCACAGTCGTATTACCACGTCTCTCATGTAGTCCCTTGTTCTCCAAGAGATAGCGTCACTTAGTGTCACAAACATGGCTTAGCATGAAAGAGGGTTTCACGTGACACATGATTATGAGTCACAGGTATGTTATTGTTTTACACATATGACTCATTCAGGCCATATGATTTGTTATGTGTGGGATTTGTGATACTTTCGCACATGGCTCAAATATGAGTCAGAGGACGAGCGCCTGGCGAATATGCCTTGTGAGTGTGCCTTGCGGGAAAGCCTTGTGCATATGATTTATGTTTTGCACGTAACCTCGTTTTGAGGTCATGGGTTTCACGCATATGACTCAGTCAAGTCATATAACTTGCTTATTGTGTTATGATTGGTTTATGAGTTTTTGTACATAACCTCGCTATGAGGTCATGGGTTTTGAGCATGTGATCAGTTTGGTCACATGACTAGTTTGTTATGATTTCGTTTTGCACATGTGACCACTTTAGGTCACATGGCTATGGGCGGGAAGAATACTATATAAGGAGGCCAGCGCGGCCGCGGAAGATAGGTTCTTCATGCTTTGTTCTAAGTACTTTGCCTCGTCCTTGCCGTCGCTTTGCCCCGAGCGTTTCTTTCACCATCATGGTGGGCCTTGATGCCTTGGATTCTGGGGGAGATATCTGAGTTCACTCAGTAGTTTCCGGAGTCTTTGGTGTTGAGATCTGTTAGGTGTTGCGTGGCGGATAACTTGTTTGCGTCTCGTTTTGTTGGGTTGGTTATCTCACGATGCTAGCACTTCGAGCACTCATCACGGTCGCTTCCGAGCCCCTTACGGTAAAATGTCTACGGCTTCCTATCTATTGTCTACTCGTAGGTTTCGCATTCGTTTGGGGGGATTGAAAATTGCATTTGGGGGGATCACCCGTGTCGTTCTTTGGACCAGCTCATGTCTCTTGTTAGGTTTTAACGGAGTTCTTAGTTCTCGTGATACAAAACACCCTTGGGTTAGACTGATGACCTTCCCCAGTATCAATACGTCATACCAGCCGCATCACTTCCTCTAGGAAGGGAGCCTCGCCAGCCCCTCCCTGCCTTGTTACTTTATGTTTCTACGGTTGGAGTCCTACGATGTTGTTTATTGCCTTTCCCTTGGAGTTTTGTCCTTGCGGCATTTACGGCGATTCAGTCCGGCGTATCCTCCTCGCACCCGTGGGGATGGCTTTGACCCTTAAAAATCTTACCCCCTGGTGTAGTTATTGTTGTTACCTGGGGTGGTATGGGACGATTGGCTGCCAGACACTCGCGTTGTCTGTGCGTTTGGGTGGTTTGGTTGTGGTCTGTGGTTGGCGGCTTCACCCATTGTAAGTGGGGCCTACCTTCTGTTTGTCTGCTTCTGTTCGTTCGCCCTCCCCCTTCTTGTCGCGTCGATTGGGGGTGCCTGTTGCCCATTGTTTGGTCTGACTTCACACTGGACCTGTGGGGCTGCCTTTTGCTGGCTCTGCTGACTCTTTCCCGGCTTGGTTGGACTTCGGTTTGGCTGGGTCGGATGGTGTGGCTGGTGCCGGGCGTACACCTTCGGGTGTTGGTGCTGCCTCCTTTGTAGCTCCCGGCGGTGGCTGGTGGGCCCCCCTCGGCTATACGGTGTTGGGGGTTGGGGCTCAGTTGGGCGGCCAAGACCAGTGGCTGCTTGGTGGGGCTCTGTATATGCTGTCCTGTGGCTGTCTGATGGTTGATCTGTCTGAGAGGCTGGGGGGCTGGATGGGCTCTGTGATACCTGGTGTATGGGGCTTGGAGGGGGCTGATTGGGAGGGGAGATGCACCTGCGAGCACCAGTCAGGCATGCGTCAGGTTGGGTGATGTCTACTTAAGTGTTTCCGGACCGGCTTGGGCTGCTGGGCGAAGCTGCTGAGTGCTGTAAAGCTCCCCAGAGGACCGCTGGGCTGATGGCCACCTGTGCGGATAGTGGGTTGCAACCACCTGGTTGGACTTGTTTGAGTCTTACATGCTGGGCTTTGTGGGCTTTGTTTGGTTTCTTTTGTTTGGCAATGGGCATGGCTGGCGGGGGCATGGCACCACGGGTGGGAGATAGGCCCTACTGGCCATTTAGGTCTGTCACCACCTCTATGTATTTCTTTTGTTTGTGAAGTTTTGTTTTTGGGGGACAGGTAGCGGGTACAGGTCCTCCTCACCATTACGCTCCTCGGAGGCACTTGGCAAAGTGGGTTTATAGGGTCGATGGCCTAGCATGCGGATGCGAGAGGTGGACATGTTGGTCACCTCCTCTCTGCTATTGTGTCACCTGTAGGTTAGGTGAGTTTGTTTGTTGGTTTTCTATTGTAGTGGGGGTTTCGCGGGACGGTATTCAGACCGAGTGGTAGTGGTTTTGATTTTTGTTGGATGAGGAACCTGGTTGGGTCGATCTCTTGCTCGGCCTCGGCTACGCTTAGTGCTGGTTGGCTTCATACCAGAGGGGCTATGGACTTGGACTGGGGCGGGTGCTGGGTTGTTTGATGGTTCTGTAATTAGTTTCCGTGCAGGCATGACTAGGGGATGGCAGGTGCGGGACCGTAGACTTAGTTAGCCTAGGATTAGTGGTATACCGGTTAGCGGTATTCCTGTACCGGTGGGGGCTCATCATATGCCAGTGTTGGCAGTACGAGTTTAAATAAAATTAGATTGAATCCTAAGTACTTTTCCTACCTATTACTTTAAGGAATATAAAACACCTTTATGATCTTTATCTTCATTGCAACATTATTGTTACGCCAAGGAAAGCTCTTCACAGAGAAGAGTTAGAGAAAGCTTACGATAGGCGTTCCTGATAGAAGACAGAGGTCTTGTACTATCGGTAACGTAGGCAAAGGCCTAGTGCTATCATAAGACTAACGAAAGAAGAAGAAGAAGAAGAGAAGTATCATTCCCCGTTGTCAAGAACTAACTATTCAAGGAGGGATCATTACACTTAGTGGAAAGGATCCCACCCGCTGCAGGGAGGCGGAAGGGCTAGGTGAGGAAGGCAACCGAAACTTGAACGGAGCGACTTGGAGGGTATGGTCAAATCTCACCATGAGACAGACCCCGAAGTTACTAGCCAAGGGGTTCCCCAATGGGGATCGTGTAAGTGGGGAGAAGAACGTCCACCACTGCCAGCACCATCCGGAAGCGAAGAGAGGATGCCGACCATGCCAAAGCTAAACGAGCCCCTATTAGCAAGACAGGACTACTGGGTGAGCCCAGATAACTCTCCCATCAAGCAGACGAGAGACAAGCGAGGCCAAAGTGGGAGAGGATGGAGGAGTTAACCGTGCCCCTGGGCAGGAACCATCGAGGGGGCAGAGGGGAGTGGGGGGGCCCATGATAGCAGATGTAGTGTTGCCAAACTATGTGGGAGGAAAATAGGAGCAACAGAGTGTGGGATTGTCAAAGTACCATGACTATAATATTTGTATTAAGATTTCCAGAATATACTCACACAGATAGCACCTTAGACTCTGATTCATTCTCTTAAGTTGTTGGTAGACTAAATCTCATATATTCATATCATCTGCTCCTGGTTTTGTATATTTCTTAACTACATTAGTCAAGGTTAAGCTATTCTGCTGTAGTAAGATTTCTGTTAACTGGATCATCAAAATATGAAAAGCCCCAAGCAACTCTACCTCATTATATCCGCTATCTGCCACTAATTCAATCACCAAAGTATAAAATACATATACTTGCATACTGAAAAGCACTGATCAGTATTGCTTGAAATCATATTTTTGACAACTAATCCCTCAGTCGACAACTCTTGGTTGCTCTGGGTATTTGGGTTTCAATTACTGTTATTGTATTGAGAATCACCTGCACTGCTGCAACGTATTCTGAAACATAGTTGCAACGTTCCGTGAAGTCCATTGGCTTCCATGGTAGTGTTCTTCTGAGTTCTAGACTCTTCTGGTGAACGCGAATGTATTTTTTTCTTGTTGAGATCATTCAGCATTTGATACCATCTCTTTGTATGAAAACGTCCCGTTGCTTACAGCCTATGCCAAGGAGACCATATCTTTAAAGCATAGTAACCCTCTGAGTAGTTGACAGATATACTCCGTTTCACTTCTCAGACCTAGCCAAAGGTCCCCTCTCATATACCCTGCGAACAGGATCCGGTCGGAGGAGTGGAGGCGAGGTATATGGTGTTATTCTGACAACTCCAATTCTGTGGCAATATAGTTAGAGGACGCAACTGAGATTGATGTGTATGATGACGTGCATGCCCTATGAGGGAGCTGGAGGGGGGTGCTGGAGACCAGAGATTCTGGTTCTGAATGGAGCTACTCCACTTAGGGTGGTTCCTAGGTATCGGATTCCGGTATTCCTAACACTATTAAAGCTGATCTTTTGTATATATAATGTGACATCATTTGGTTTATAATACCATCCACCTCCAAAAGAAGGCTGTTTTCCACGAGGATGCATATTTATATATGACGTACAAAGTGTATCAGGTGCATGCACTATATGGGAGGTGGCATGGTCGAAGAGAAAAAGTGCGTGAGCATTAGAGAATGTAACTTCAAAGATTGGAATAGCGATATTGAGGACCTGGTCTATTAGGTTGTCTCCTTTCCACCAAGATCCTTTACCAACATTAATGTATTCAGTTACCTGTCAGGGATTGATTTGAAGTCCTGGAATTGGTTTAAGGTTGCGAGATTGTAGGGCTGTTGGTAATGGATTAGAAGAGAGCATTTTCAGCCAATTGTATGGAAGAATAAAGTCAGAAACCACCAGACCTTGTCTTTTGGACTTCTTGCAAATTAGGTGCTTATCCTTGTGAATCCAACAATGGTGTACACCATTATTTGAATGGAAAGTACACTCATCATAGGTATAAGGAATCAGCATGCACTCTCCAGGTGGTAATGATGTTTGATCCAAAGCTCCAGATGGTCGTCATTTAGGTATACGCTTCTTGAGCTTCTTCCATTGAGGAAGAAAGAACTGCTAGCAGTAAAGGACGATATCAGGCTTCTCATGCCTATCGATATATACTTCTTTGTGAACTTCTTTCCATTGAAAGTCTAGCTTTTTTAGCTAGCGAATGGCAGTCGATGTGGTGATATTTATTTTGCCCTTTGTATGCATTTCAATTATAGCATCATAGATACAGGAAATATGAAGTTCAGCATCAGCCTGGCTAGTTCATGTAGTCCAATACTCTGTTACTGCTTTGGCAAGGCCATGTTCAGATATATCTATAATTTCATTTCATCCTATATTAGTTTCAAGATTAATGTAACCGGTAGGGGTACTCGGTTATTGGTTTTGTTTTAAGTATCGCTTTGATACTTGGTTTGTTTTAAGTATCGTTTGATACTTGGTTTTGCTTTATGTTTTGTTTTAAGTATCGCTTTGATACTTGGTTTGTTTTAAGTATTGTTTGATACTTGGTTTTGTTTTATATTTTGTTTTAAGTATCGCTTTGATACTTGGTTTGTTTTAAGTATCGTTTGATACTTGGTTTTGTTTTATGTTTTATTTTAAGTATCGCTTTGATACTTGGTTTGTTTTAAGTATCATTTGATACTTGGTTTTGTTTTATACTTTATTTTAAGTATCGCTTTGATACTTGGTTTTGTTTTATGTTTTGTTTTAAGTATCGCTTTGATACTTAAGGAGTTTTACCAAAGAGTATCAATTGATACCTTTGATTAGTTTCGTTCATGCTAGACATGAACATATTTGTGTATTTAAAGACCGCCTGTTTCTACGATAGAAAAGGCAGACTTCGACAGACAGTATTTCAATATACTTGGTTGAACGGTTACTTCTTTGTTCCCCAGTACACCCTCGAAGCCGCTTTTAGTTCTCAGCTCTCACCTCCTCTATGTTAGAGCAGGCCACCTGCCAACTATCGTATCTATTACCGATAACGTGATTAGCACCCTGCAAACACGTTACATTTTTTTAACCTCAGCAAGTGGTTAAGAACCTGTCCCAAGATTTAGGTCTGATCAACCTATTGATATCTACCTTTAGAATGCTAGCGGAGAGAAGCGGCAGAATCACGGCATATTCGGCTTCGTCTCAAATCCAAGATAGAGTCTTTGACGACCAGGAGTGGGAAACAAATCCCACGGCAAGACCTTACAAGAAAGAAACAATGGCGGCGCCATGCTAAATAGCCGGGTGATCCTGCAAACACGGAAGACACACAACCTCCTGGAGAATTCCCTTCTACTCCAGCAAAGAAGCCTTTCTTTGAACCTCCAATTGACCCCGAAGCCAGTAGCAAATCAGATATGGCTAGCACAGGAGGAGGGCCTTCAGGAGGAGGAAAGTCTCGGGCTAGGCCTGAAGAAGAGGAGGTACCCACAACATTTGAACCCCCTAAGTTTAAACTGCACCTCCCAGCAAAGTTCACAGGAGAAGGAAAGGACCTCAAACCTGAAGCTTATGACAGATGGGCGACAGAATTCTCACACTTCCTACTCTTACAAGGAAAAGATGTAGAAGACCCTACAACCGGACTTATCATTGGATCATTTTGTGAAGGAAAGGCAACCGACGCATACCACCAATGCTATAAGGAATAGAGCAGGAACGTAAGATTAAGAGGAACCACAGTTCTCGATTACCTGAAAGGACGATTCCAATCCTCTATAACCAACGACCTCCTATACAACAAATTCAACCAGCTCCAACAAGTTAACGGAACGCATGTCAAGCGAATCACCGATGTGACTACGGACCTGATGATGTATAAGGACAGAATGGAGAGAGGAAGTATCTCTAAATACATCCTGAAGCGACGAATCTACGACACTATGCACCCAACCCTCCGGCAAGATGTAGAACCATGGGAGGAAGACAGCGATAATATTGCAGTAATAATTGTAAGAGTAGAACGAAAGGACGCCATTCTCCATGAGACCAAGGCCTACAAAACACAGACATCCTCTAGTAGGAACAGCCAGCCACGGCACAAAACCTCCGGCAACTCTGAACACGATACCCCACGGGTTTTCAAGAAGAAAACAAAATACTCCAAAGAATCAAGACGGCAGAAAGGAGAATGTTTTGAATGTGGAAAAACAGGACACATGGCAAAAAACTGTCCTACAAAGAAAGGGAAAGGAAAGGCAATTAAGTAAGAGGCATCGGCCAACAATGTTGAAAGTGATAATACCCAATCCAGCGAATATGAAGAGATCCACATCAGATATATCGATGTGGAATGCAACAGTGTTCAACCTCCGGCTACATTCAAAGCACACACCGCCCTGGAAGGTACTATCCTGATCAATAGCAATAGGGCTCGAGTCCTATTCGACACTGGTGCAATCGGAAGAGATATGATCAGTAATGCCTTTGTCTCTGTCCATGGACTCCCAACTCGAGACTTTAACCAACCTATACCAGTCAGTATGGCAGTAAAGGGATCACGATCCACAAGTCATAAAACCTGTAGTACGACTATTCGACTTGGTTCGGCAGTCCTACCCCCTCAGGAAATGCTGGTTGGAAATTTAGCCAAATACAATGCCCTAATAGCTATGCCATTCCTGAACTGCCACAAGGCTATAATTAGGTGTGGGGAATCAACCATCGATTTCTCATATGAGCTGTAAGGTCAGAGTCTCATGCAAGCCAACAAGCGGAGAGTACCGAGCCACAGTCTGTGAAGCAACTGCCCAACGACTATGGGATGAATACTCTGATATTTTCCCTGATCAAATACCTGAAGAACTACCACCTATGAGAGAGGTGAACCACCACATTCGCCTCCGAGACCCCTCTAATCTCAAGAACCAACCCACCTATTTTATTCCTGATGCATACAAAAGCCCACTTTGTGATTAGATCAACCAACAACAAAGAAGAGGAGTCATCTACCAGGCAGAAGCCCCAGGTGCCACTCCTATGTTTGTTCAACCCAAAGCAGATGGCTAAAGAATTCGCTCCTTGGTTGACCTTAAGCTACGGAACGAAAACAGGGTTATGGACAGCTCCGCTATCCCAAACCAAACACAGATCCTAAATGTAGTTGGACGGGCTAAATTCCGAAGTAAGATTGACCTAAGCAACGCTTACTTCCAAACAAGGTTAGATCCAGAAAGCGAACGCTACAACTGTTTCAAAACACCCTTCGGAAGTTTCATTAGCTGGGTTATGTTACCAGGTAATATGAATGCACCTGCCACCTTTATGCGAATTATGGAAAACCTCCTGAGCGAATACCTCCACCATTTTGTTAGGGTCTACATTGATGATATTCTCATCTTCTCAAACTCTGAAATAGAACACGCCTAACATATAGGTTTGGTTTGTACCAAACTTAGGGAAGCTAAATTCTATACTAGGAGAAACAAATCAATCCTGTTTGCCGATAAACTCGATATCCTAGGACATGTTATAGATGACGAAGGAATACATGCAGCGCCTGGAAAAATATCCTGTTTAAAGGAATGGACAACACCCCGGAATCAAAAGGAACTCATGCGATTCCTAGGACTAGTCAACTATATTTCCCAGTTCCTACCACACCACGCGATTGTAATAGCGCCACTCGCAGACCTTACCGGCAATGCAGAATTTGTCTGGACCCACACTCATGACCACGCCTTTACCAATATCAAGGAGTTAATTAAGAACCCCAATGTTATTCAACCTATCGAATATAGTAAACCAGAACTGATATGGCTAATTACTGATGCATCGGATGTTGGAGTTGGAGCATGGGTTGGGCAAGGGGCCTCCCATGAAATGACAAGACCGGCAGCATTACACAGCAGAAAGCTCACTAATTCACAGATGAACTATGGAACAACAGACAAGGAAGCCCTTGCTGTGATTGATGCTCTTGCCGCTTTCAGCCACATCCTGATGGGCAATACCTTCACTATTGTTACCGACCACCCACCCCTCACTAATCTTAAAACAGAAAGAATACCTGGAAGGAGAAGAACAAGATGGATAGGTGAAATCAGCAAATACGATGCAAAAATTATCTATACCCCTCGAAGAACAAACTATTTAGCTGATGCTCTCTCCCGCTTATATGAGAACCAAAATCTCGCAGATGCTCCTCTTGTTCATGACCACACAAGACAAAGCGAGGACAGCCCTGACGACACCTCCTATGAACAAGAACCAGTGATGGCTACTGCCAGCTCTCCCACTCCCTCCAATCCTTTCTCTTACACCATGTACAGTGCTGCCGGAACGGATCGAGGAAAAGACATTGATGAAGAATGGAAAGACAATTGCATGCTCATCAGCACACCTCCTCACAAGCTTGAACAAAGCAGACTCCACTGGTCCCACTGTTGTCACGACAGGTACCCTTTTCACCAGACTGAGATTAAGTTCGGCAACAGATACCAGCGACCGTACTATATGCCTGCTGATGATTCCAAAAACAATAGCTTCGACACCGCAGAAGGAGCAGAAGAGATGATCGATGAAGATGAATTGACCCAACCTCCTCATACCCTTAATCCTGTTCCAACACGATACCAAGGTCTTGAAGAACTCGAACAAGCAGCAGCCTACGTGGATGTAATATCCTATTTACACACCCCACAGTCAGCCCCGCCATCCTCTCCTCCAATAATCGATTCACGACCACTATATGGTAGACTCCTACGAGTATACAACAATGAAACCATTGTCTTGGCCATACCCCCTACTATTCCCGAGTATCGCCGACAACTCTATGAAACCTTGAAGGAGGAGGATGCCCCTAGCGAACCAACCAGAGGATCCCTGATTGAGGATGAACAAGATGTTAGATCAACTACAAAAAAATTAACCTTATCTTTCCGAAGCTAAATGATAGCAGGATATCGCCATGATCCCATTTACTTCAAAGCCATGGATAGCTCCAGGCATGGAGACCTCGCCCCCTACAACATATCCAATGGAATGGTCTATCCAAGCACCCGTTATGGTGAACATTGCCTATACGTCCCAAAAGGCCATATGTTCAATGGAATGACTATTAGAGAATATGTCATTTCCAAGATTCACAACAAAGGACACCACAGTGCAGACCGCAACCTTCAATATGCCTCAGAATATATTTACTGGCTTGAAATGCGCAAGGATTTCCGGGATTTTGTCAAACAATGTGAACTCTGCCCGGCAAATAAGGAGCGAACACAACTACCTGAAGGGAAAGCACAGACTCTCCAACTACCATGTGAAATATTCGAATCCTATGCCATCCACTTCACAGGACCATTCAACAAGTCTGCCAGATATGACACCATCTTAGTAGCTGTGGATCGATTTTCGGGATATACATGGCTCATACCAATGAAGGTTACCGATTCCTCTAAAGACACCTGGAATAACCTCCAAAGATACCTATTTACCCCCCATGGGTACCCCATATCTATTGCCAGTGATGCTGATCCCCGGTTCACCGCCAGATTCTGGAAGCAAACCTTTACCTCCCTCGAAATCAAGCACATTATGGCTGTCCCTAGACACTATGAGACTAATGGCCAAGCAGAACGAAAAATCCGCGATGTTAAGACCGGAATTAGGAATATGATCAATGAACGACAAACCAACTGGGAACCAGCCCTTCTGGAGCTCGCTGCATATATCAATGCCGGATTTTCAGATACCTTGGGAATGTCACCATACAAGGCAGTCTTTGGCCGCCAATACCCCCTCCTACCTACAACACTATTTAAGAACTCATCAGTCTCTGCCTCCGACGATCGTCTAAACCGCCATCAAGCAATTCGGAATGATGCCTTCCAAGCTGTTAAAGCTGCCCAATTCCAAAGCACCACTACTGCTCAGAAGTGAAGACGCAAACATGTCCCTATTCTACCAGGTGATATGCTCATGGTACATGGAAACATGTTCATACCCAATGTTGGACGCAGCAAGAAACTGCAAACCCGATGGTGAGGACCTTTCAAAGTCATATCCTTTGACGAGCATACAGAGAACTATACTGTTCAGATGGATGGACGCATGTACCGTCGTAATACTGCAGTTTTCCACGCCTCTGCTGTCAAACATTTCCACCCAAATGACGACTCCAAGTTCCCTGGAAGAACCCACTCTCGACCCGCACCTATCATCATTGAAAAGAAAGATGAATCGGAAGTTGAAGAAATCCAGGACCACCGCCTTTGGCATGGAAATGATCAGTTCCTAGTTAAATGGAAAGGATATCCGACGAGCGAGAACAGCTGGGAACCACTAGAAGGACTAGAGCACGCCATGGAAATGGTGAACGAATGGTGGAAAAACAACATGCCAAACGAATCCCTCCCCCTAACAATCAATTATATCACCATGTGCTGGACACCTACAATGCCAGAAACTGAGCGATGGCATGCAGAACTCGAAGCAACAGATGGATTTTGGGCACCGTACTTTGAGTCGGAATTCGAAAGCAGCGATGAGGAGAATCAAGCTATGGAGCAGGCTCTCGACAACTTGATCTAGTCAGCAATTACCATCCGAATACCATAACGATGTCAAACGATGTGGAGCTCAATGTGAGGCTGCGACAACAGATTGTTGGGCTGTTGTTGAACCGCGATGTTATCCAACTTGAAGACTACTTCGAAATCCTCTGGATAGATTACTGTCCTGATTGCGATCACGCTTGGGTTGATGTACAACGCGAATCTGGTATTCGTGACTACTGTGATTTACATTTCTTTGAGTCTAAGTGTTTTCTTAAGATTTCCTCTTGTCCCTGGTGTGATACTTATGATGAAGAGTTTCTCGGAATCCGCTTTTGATGATTATTAGATTTTGTTTGTTTAAACAGTTGTTTTGTTTTGGGGAATGTAACCGGTACGGGTACTCAGTTATTGGTTTTGTTTTAAGTATCGCTTTGATACTTGGTTTTGTTTTATGTTTTGTTTTAAGTATCGCTTTGATACTTAAGGAGTTTTACCAAAGTATATCAATTGATACTTTTGATTAGTTTCGTTCATACTAGACATGAACAGATTTGTGTATTTAAAGACCGCCTGTTTCTACAATAGAAAAGGCAGACTTCGACAGACAGTATTTCAATATACTTGGTTGAACGGTTACTTCTTTGTTCCCCGGTACACCCTCAAAGCCTCCTTTAGTTCTCAGCTCTTGCCTCTTCTCTGGTAGAGCAGGCCACCTGCCAACTATTTTATCTATTACCAATAACGTGATTAGCACCCTGCGAACACGTTACAATTAACAAGTTAATGAGATTAAAGAACATAACATACTTTCACCTGCTCCTTCTAAGTACTCACATACTGCAATCAATTGTCCCCCTCATCACTAAGCATACTTTATAACTTTACATGCTTGCCACACTGACTGGATATAATATTTCTCATTTTAATCCAGCTCTTCTCCCAATGAATAATATTTTCTGCTGTCCACTTGCTTTGCCCCAATCGAGTTGCTGTATTTTGTGCTGCTGTCTAGCCTGGCATATCAGAATACTTTATTTGCCAATTCATAAACTGGAAGACTTGAAAGTAGCAGTCAAGATCATGGACATTGTGGGAGGTTCTTTTCTTCCAGTATAGCATTTTATGAATATCGAAAACAGCTATATATTATTATCATTGAATTTATTAAAAACTTCTTTTACAGTACTATGATCAATTTATATTCCAGGAAAATAATTATACCTTTCTTGAAAACTGTCGTTCTCATCTCTTTTGTGACCATTGGCCACTTTTCTTCAATTTTCCATTCCATATCCTCCCTATACTCAAGTTCATGCTTCTCTCTGTGTTCCTCCAGCTGTCTTGCTCTCTCTGTTAGGAATACCAGGATCCAATACCTAGGAATCACCTTAAGTAGGGTAACTTTACCCGGAACCAGAATCTCTGGTCTCCAACACCTGACTCTGGCCCCCTTACAGGGACCGCATGTCATCATACATATCAATCTCTGTTGCGTCCTGTGACTATAGTGCCACAGAGTTGAAGGTATCAGAATAATACTATGTATGTCACCGCTGTCTTTCCGACCAGATTCTGTTCGTACGATATATGAGAGGTGACCTTCAGCTAGGTCAGAGAAGTAGAACAGAGTAAATCCATAAACTACTCAGCGGGTTACTAGGCTTCAAACATGTAGTGTCTTTGGTATGGGCCGTAGGTAACAGGTCATTTTCGCACAAAGAGATGGTATCGAATGGTAAAGGATCTCAATGAGAAACCAATACATTTTCATTCCTCAGAAGGGTCTAGACCTCTGAGGAATACTACTATAGAAGCCAATGGACTTCACAGAGTATTACAACTGGGTTTCGTAACATGTTGTAGTCATGGGAGTGATTTCCAATACTACAACTGCGATTGAAACCCTACTACCCAGAGCAACTAAGGATAGCCAACCAAGGGATTAATTATCAATCAGGTGGAATAGCTTCCTGCAAATTAGAAGGAAGTCCTTTGGAAATTATCTATCAGTTGGGTAAGGAGTTATGGAGGAATGAAGTCAGACGAGGTACAATGGTTGTAATGATGACTACCTTTGCAGATACAACCTGCTGATGAAACTGATCATTTCATTAATGGCGAAGACAATTGGGGCCAACTCAGTTCGGCTTAAGAACTAGGCCATAAGTCTAAAGACTCTAATGATTGGTTAATTACTATTGGGAACGACATGATTCCTAGATAGTTATATTGTAATTACCGAAGAGGGTGAGATGGTTTTCAGGGTCTACAGGTGTTCACACCTTTGAAGAATACCCAACGTTGCAAGTAATAATCAGAGAGGTACATAGTTGTATAATAAGTAGATGTGGTCTGCGAACACTCAGATGCGGAATATAAATATCTAAATGCCTCCCAAGCTTTGGACATCAGCAAGCAACAGAGAAGAGACCTTAACAATATAATATTGTTTTTACAATTCTATCCTACTTTTCCTATTCTACTTTACTCTTAGTAGTCATAAATTAAAGAAGTAAATTTGTGCCTTCCTAGACAATTTCCCTCTATGGAGACAAATCTTGATTGCCTTAGACAACTCTGAAGTCTATCAGGTTGTCTCCACCTAACACTCTCTTTCTCCTTACAATCCCTTCACCATAATATTGTTCTAGATGGTTTCTTCTGAGTGTTCAACCTCAGGGCATTAGTTCTGTAAGACTGAATAGGTAAAGGTGTCTCTGTTTGGGATTTGGCAGATTCTTCTACTTCCTAGGTGGAGTCTTCCTGCTACCAGCAGGACTTGGTCTCTGATATTGGACTTGAGTCACCACTGCAGTGGGTTCCAGTTGGTAATTCTGGGGTGCTGATGACTTTTTTTGGATGTTCCTCTTGGGCTCCTACTTTGCATTAGTGTTTCCGTTTATTGTTTAAGGGAGGCATACTGATGGTATTATTGTGTTGAATGGGTAATTATTCATCACTCTTATTCTATGGTGTAAAGTGCCTAAAAGTGAGTCCTCTGATGCAATAGCAATTCCATTGCAAACCGATCGGGATTGAGCTGATAATTGCCAAGACACCACAAGTAAAGTGAATGGCAACACAGCTATTGGTACAGTAAATGAAACTACAAGTACTATAATATCATAAAGTTGTCAACATTGCATTCAGTAAAAATGTAATTAAGGCCCTGCTTAGCTTGTACCAATTTAAAAAAATAACAAGAAAAGTTGAAGATAGGATATAATATTATTGTGAAATAGAAAAATTAGTACTCAGTAACAACTATGATTTGTTAGGCCCTGCTCGGCTTGTACACATTTAAATAAATCGTAATAAGAGGTGAAAATACGATATGTAACGTGCTCACAAGCTGCTAGTCACGTTATTAGTAATAGGTACGATAGTTAGCAGGTGGCCTGCTCTTCCAGAGAGGAGGCGAGGGCTGAGAACTA